>NC_046661.1:129683717-129692319 GCF_010883055.1 Belonocnema kinseyi
GCCTCACATATGCTATATAGGGTGTTTTAACGTTGTTACGAAACTGCGAAAATACTTAACTTCAATCAATGATATATCGATGAAAAAAAAGCTATCTTGAATGTGAAAAATGGATTTCAGAGGGCAAGGTTGCTCCTTTGTGATGCTTTCGCCCGTTTTTGAAAAAAAAATTTATTCAAGATGCTATGTAACCTCAAATATAGCAAAAAACGGTGTTTTTTGCACTTTTAGGTTACAATATCTCGAAAACTGAGGGTGATGGAATTTTTCTGAGGTCGGATTCGGATTCAGCGCAGCAAAAACCTTCGGGTATACTAGGTCTGGTCTCTGGTTCCGGACCTTTGTCAAATTTTGTCGGCCTGTGTTATCTGTCATTCAAGAATAGTTCGACTGAAGTTTGCTTATAAAATAAAATTGTTGCATAGAAAAGCTTTAGCCCTAATTGTTTTTCTTCCTTTAGGGAGATTGGAAATGCGGGTGTACCTTAATTGTTTTCAAAGTCATGCGATTTGACAACCAAACAAGGTTCCATCAATTTCTTGTTTCGGATGTGACTAATTAAGATTTGGTGACGTATCTTGCAAAGTGGTAGTATGAATCCTATTTAGTCGCTAATATGTCTGTAAATATCACCTTTCTTTAGAAAGCCACAAATATCAGATATTCAAGCTACGTTTGAAAATCTGAGGCCGGTTAAACAAACGTATTTTCTAGTTATATTATAAGAACAAGAGAGTCCAATAGCATGTGTATAACATACTTCCAGGCTCAATAATCATTGATTAAAAACATAAATTTTCAAGTGAGAGTATAAGGTGTGGTTTTTTATGACAAAAATCATAGTATTTACATGTAGAATTGGTAAAACGATATACCAACATTCATCAAATAGTTATACATGCGATATTGGGCCTCGGATGTTTGATCATAAATGAAAACTAACTCTTACACTAACACTTGAAAATTCATAGTTTTCAATTTCGAAAGTTCAAACGCAGCGGGCAAGATTTTTAGCATATGGAGCTTTCTAAATAAAGGTCATTTCCCAAATATATTAACCACTAACTAGAAATTATACTACGACTTGGCAAAAAATGTCACCAGCTTTCCGTCTAATGGGTCAGATTTGACATCTCCAAAAAATTAGAAATTTCTTCGTATTACATCTGACATTATATTTTTTCAGAAGAAATAGGCGAATTCAAGAAAAATTAGTATCGCAGTTAATTATTGCTAAGAGTACATTATTTTCAAAAGACAGTTTGCAATTATATAAAGAATGTTTAATTTTTCACGTCACGTTTTCACGAAAAATGAGGAAAAATTTACCAACCCTATAATTTATCTTGAGAAGTAGTAGCTGGCCACGATATACTGGGAAAGAATGTCTGAACAATCACGTTTAAGTATGAAACATTTCGTGTTGTATTGCATGAGCCAGTTCTCTTGCAGTTTATCAATGTTCCTAACCCATTCTTGTGATAGTAATAAGATATCTTGTCATATAATCTAAAACATGATAACTATGTTGTGTGCTGCCTGTCAGTACGGCACCGATGCTGGCAGCCAGTTCTGGATATGAAGAATTGCCATAGCTAAATCGACGGACAGTTTCTTTATCAAAATAATAGTGATTGATTTATAAGTTGCACGATGTAATTTAATTACATTTTGCACTTTTTTCTGCACTTTTAAGGGAAAAATTAACAAAACAGATAACGAATAATATAAATTTCAGAGATCTCATCAATGTTCGTTTAAAAAATAGATCGCAACAACCATCAAACGATCTATTGTAGAATGATCCGTAGTCATACTAATAATAATAATAATAATAATAATAATAATAATAATAATAGTAGTAATAATTGTAGCATTCAAAGATTTTGAATAAGTGCAAATTACATTAGATTGAATGTTAGTAAAATTAATCAGTTGAAAATCCTAATTATTTTGCATACCTGTGAATATGTTTTTAAGTTACCTGATATGCGAGCCGATCAGCGTGGCGCTGCTGATGGTTCAGGTAATTTGGGATTTATTGATTCTGCAAGAAGAAATATAGGAATTTTTGTTAAGGAAGTGTTTTAGCAATCCTCAGTGTTAATGGTCGAAATAAAAATGGACTCGTTAGTCGTTTCTTTTTCTTTGAATATGTTCAAAAATTTAAACGTTCTAATTTGCCAATAAGTATTTAATTTGAAAGACATTAAAAATTTCCTTTCATACATTTGATGTTTCCTTCATATTTTCGTTTAAAAAGTATTATAAATATCATTCGAATCTAAATTCTGAAAATCACTAACAATTTAAAGAGCTTTTACATTACTTTACCATTTAAATGAAATATCTAAATTGTCATATTTAATTTGCAAGGATAATATAAACAGTACTGCTGTGCAAAACGTGAAAACCAGTAACTACCTTTTTAACGAAATTCGAGATGTTGATATACTGTTGTAGAAAGTTCCTCTTAAATTTTTTAGAATACATAATTTATAATAAAAAATAACGTTCGAGTCTAGCGTTACCTGATATTCCATAATACTGGCCAATGCCAAACAATCACATTTCGCTTGCATCTTTAAAATTTGTAGTTACACAGTGTAGCGACATTGTTTTGAATGTGCACTATTTTCGGCATGGAAGATTATGATTCATTTTAGAATAGATTGACTGAATTTTGCAAATAAATTTAAATTGCTTTATATTCCATTTTTTTAATAGAAAAGAAGAAATTTCATTTTATAGTTTCATTTTTTCCGTTTAAGAAAACTGGGAACGGATCTTATTCTTGGATGATTTTCAAGTTGATGCTAACTGACAACCAGACAAGGTGCCATTCTCTCTGCCATCATCGGTTATAAACTCATTTTTAGCATCTATGAACAAAATTAACTAATTTTTTCTTCTTTCAATTTTTTTGCATGATAAACCGTTTGCAATTCATATCGTTAGAAACAAATGTTTATTCAAAAACAAAATTGACATATTTGCACTGTTGTAACACATAATTTCTTGTTCATATCACAAGCCATTATTAATTCACAAGATTCTAAACAACGTATTTTTCGTAAATTTGTGCTAACCTACAAACCAAAATTTTTAAGTTATTTGCTATAACCTTTTTTCAAAGCATTAATTTAACCGTGATCAGCACAATGACCTCCTCTGTTAGAATTTTCCATACTTGCTCCTTATTTTTCATGCCTATTGTTATTAACAAAAACACTACATTAAGAGAAAGAATTTTCTTGTAATTTTTATATGAATCTTCCGCACAAAATATAATTTTTCACTCTTGCAATATTTTCTGGTATCATGAGCCATTATTTTCTGACGGCCTTATAAAAAAAATTTTTTTTTAATTCTACAACCCTTTTCAAGCCATACTTCTAAGTTATTAGAGATAAACTTTTTTTATAACTTTGATTTTACTACAGTTGAGGTAAGAACTACAATTACCCACCAAAAAATGTATTAAAATTTTTTTTCTAGTTTAGATGCGTTTTGCGCTAAAATGTGTTCAAATCCACACGCTAAATGTTGTTCTTTTTTGCGGGGGAAGGGCAATAATATTTAAATGATTACAATAGAATCACAAATTTCTAGAAAACTCCCACTTAACATAGTTGCTATGCTAAATAATCACATACATGCTTGTAGCCAAAATTATAAAACAAGTCACTAGTTAATTCCCTGATGGTCACCTAGTGACAATATATTTCCCGCTCAAAGCCGTAATATGTTACAAGCGAATCACTCGGAGAGAATTTTGGTAGAGCCGTTTGATCAACAGTAGTCGAGTCGTTCTGCACACGCGGCGCTTGCGGCACAGTTCCGCGCTTGCGCGGCTTAGGAAAATATATCACCCGCATTTCTAAAAGGCTGATCTACCTAAGTTCGGGGTAAACAATGCCCCAGGAGCGGACTTCACACCAAATCGAAGTGCGGCTACTCTCTTACAACTAGCACGACAATTTTACCTAAAATCTCTCCGTGCATGTGAAATTATCCCGCCATAATAATCACATACTTGTAACAAAGTGATATTTGAGAAAACAACATACAATCATAGATTACCCTCAAAATATATACAGTGTTTAGGTGTAAAAATTAATATTGGTCTTGCAACAATGTCATGAAAGGACATAATTGAATGACGCTTGCATTAGTTAAAAACATTATTACAGAAGAATTTTTAACACAGGTTTGTCATAGCTTTTTGGAATTATAATCAGTACTTTAAGTTTTTATTTCAAAAATATTAAAATATTGGCTACAGAAAAAAGAGGTTTCAACGGAGTAATATTGAGTCTATTTTTATAAAGAAATGTCAAAAGATTTCAGTTAATTTACACACTAAAATTCCAAATAATAATAATAAGATTTATCAAATTATTATAAGATAATATCATCTTTTTAGTTACAAAATTTCTCACTTTTAATTAAAACTTATTTTCGTGCTTCCTCATCAGTAGTTCCAGTGGAAACCTGCCCATTGTTTTTCAACTTTCATTACGTACTCCGTCTTCATGTATCTCTAAACTGTCACTTCTGTTCGATCTTCCGAAACTATGATAAAGTTCATTTCTTATTTTTTTTTAATGTAGTCTTTAATTGATTGAAGTCTCTCAAGTTTTTTAAAACTTGAAAATAACTTTTTCAGTTTTTCTAAAATCAACTTCAGTTTTTGACTAGAACAAATTTCCACATGACATTCGTAATTTACGAACTTTTTTATCATGAGTACGGATTGTACTGAAATGTTAAGGACTGAAAAAAGGGTTTTGAATCAAATAAATTCTAAATTCTAAACAATTTTGTTGAGCTCAATTTCATTTTAATTTGCGTGGACCCGAAGACATGAAGAGAAATCTATGATTTAAAATTCATAAATATTATTGATCGAAGAAATTATTGATTTGGTTTCAAATCACCATACATAATGAAATGAATAATAATTTCCAGGGAAGTGATCTAATATAATAGATTTCCAAAATGGTGAAATAACATATGAACACATATTTTATAAACAATAATAAATTTGTAAAAAAAATTTTTCCAAGATTTCTAAGGAAATTAAAAATAATTTTTAATATTAAAAAAATTAATTTAATGAGAAAATTTCGAAGGATTTCAAACAAAATCTAGACTAATGAAATCGAAAAAAATATTAAAGTTGTTCAAGAATATTGAAAGACAATAAATTTTTTTAATTCCTTTGAAATTATTTCTTATTTTGAAAAAATAATGTTATGCAAATATTTTAAAATATTTCAAAGCAAAAACAAATTTTCATGTTTAAATAGGGTTTTAATAAAAAAAACGTTATTTCGATTTTAAAATCTTATTATTCAAGAGTTTAAACATTTTATTGATGTGATAAAGAAAACGACAAATTTTTAGAACTTTTAGATATTTGGAAGAAATTTAAAAATATTTTCAAATTTTCAGAAATCGTTTACAGTTTTAAATTATAATTTGTAATATCTTCAAAACTTCTTAAATGGCTTATTATATTTTAAGCTGACGTAAAATATTTTTTAATTTGTAAAAATCGTTTCTATGCCTTTTAAAATTCATAAACAGCTTGTATTTTTCAAAATCTTTCTAAATCTTTATTTTGTTTGAATTTTTTTAATTTGCTCTGATTAAAAATAAATTACAAGTCTGTACAAAACTTTAACACATTCTAAATATCTTTTTAAATTGTTCAATATTTTTAATTTGACAAAAAAATGCATTATAATCTTCCATATGCTTCCTGATAATGTTGCAATCTTTTAAAGTGTTATAAAATCTTCTTCAATATTCTCTAAGAATTAATTTTAAAAAGTTAACCTTCGTTTGATATTCTTCTGACAATCCCGAAAAAATAATTCTGTTAAAAGCTTTTCAAGTTCTCTAAATTTAAATGATTTTCCAATCTTTTCAAAACTTCTAAATATCTGTCGATATAATTCTTTTTTCCTACAAGTTTTGTTAACTCTTCAAAATTAAAAAAATTGTCTTAACATTTCCCGGGTTTTTTATATATGTTGAAATCTTCAAAAATCAAAGTTAATCTTTTCAAATAAAATCTGAATAATCTTCAATTTTTTAAGAAATATTATTGTCAGTACTGATATTTTTTGTTACCGCAACCGGTGAGGTAGCAAATTTTAAGAACAAGATTATTTTCCAATTTTAGTAGCTTATTCACAATTAAAATATTCTCTTTTATCAATACTAATTTGTAGAAACGTTTAAAAATTTTTTAAATTTTAAGTGTCACTTTGTCAACAATATTATAATTTTAAATCTTTTGATTTTAAATTAGTCAGATTCAAAATTTGGGTGCTACTACAAAATTACACGTCTCAAAATACTAATTTTACTATACTAATTGAAAAAAGCTGTGAAATTTATTTAATATAAAGGTGCTCAATTTAAAAAAAAAAACACATCTTGAAAACAATTTAATTAAAAAAATTATATTTTGCGCTCAGAAACTTGTAAACTTCCAATTTTTAAATATTTCTGTATCAACAACTTTTAGTTCTATTTACTCTAAAGGTCTTTTTCCTGTTTAAAAGCCTCACTCAGCATTTAACATTTTCCAATTTGAAGGAGTTTTGGTGTAAAATATTTTTATTTTGAATCTTTCGATTTTGAAATATTCAGATTCAAAATTTGGTGGCTTTATGAATTACACATATTACACTAATTTTATTAAAGGAATTTTATTGTACAAATTTTAAAAAGCTTTTAAATACCAAAGATTAGAAGAAAGCTTTTAATTACTATGTTTCTTACATTTAAGAATAGATTGAATTTAATTTAGACTGATTTAAAATGATAGTATTTAATTTCAAATATTTACAACTTGAAATCAGTTTTATTTAAACATATGATATTGTTTAACGTAGAAACTTGTCAATTTCTAAAAATTAAGAACTGTTATATTGACAAGTTTTATTTTTGTACAATGTTTTAATATTTAATCTTTTAATTTTAAATTATTCAGATTAAGAATTTTAGACTTTAGAAATGGCATGGATTCCGACTTTTGATTTCCCAGGAAATTATAAATAAATACTAAATTTAAAATCGTCTTGAGAATTGACATCTCTTTTATTGAGTATACATCTATAGCAATTACTTTCACTTATATTAGAAAAGTATCTTTTTTCATCATCAGTTTTTAAATAAAAAAACCTATTAATAAAGATTAATTGCAAAATAATTTCATTGTATATTTGAGAGCTACATTTTCATGTCGAGTTAAATTAAACGATTCTTTTAACGTGCTAGAAAAAAGACCATTAAGTGGTGTAATTATATACGTTATATTATCATCAGTACTTTCCAGGTTAGTCATTTGTCATTGATAAGATATCACAATTGCTGTAAACCTATTAAAGTTCTACAAAAAATAAACACAAGACAAAGATGAAGGGAATACTCACAAATTATCTATTTAATAAATTTTAATTACTTTTCGTTATTTTAAAAATATCGTTTTACAAAATTGACCAGCCCCTTGAACTTATTTTTCGTAAGATTCTATAGAACAATGCAGTAAACAGATGGCCTATCGTTCTATTAGATATGGCAAAATTAAATAATGTGACAAGTTTATTTTATAAAAGAACAATTAAATTTTTTGCAATATTTTGTTGGTCAGTAAACTATCTAATTATATTTTAAATTCTTCCTTCAAGTCCTTTAAAATTTATGATTTGTCACAAACTGTTTGTACAAGCTCATCGACATTAAAAATAAATAAATTTTCATCAACAAAATTTTACTTGTTTCCGGAACTGATTTTTTAAAATGTTAACCTTAAAATTGGTAAATAGTAAATGTTAACAGTAAACTATCAAAATAGTTGAGCCTACAGAATTATACATATTCTGTACTACAGTCAAACCTGGATTTAGTGTCAATTTTGGGACTGACCGTAACATAAAATCCAAGCTATCAGCCAGGCACGTATGAACTGTTTCCGGCGGATTTTACTGCGTGATAAAAAATAGTTTAAAAATTGTTTTTCTAATACGGAGATAAGGGTAAAGTAAATATTTGACGGAAATTAGGAAAGAAATTTGCCGTTACACGTTCAAATAAATGTGTTTTTCTTCTTACGCGTACTCAAAAAGGTTAGCGAGCCGTTGAACATCTCGTTAAAAAAATGAGCTTTCTCTTGAATAATCGGTCCAGATGCTGAATTGCCTCTGTCCTTTCTCCTGCTTAAACAATTCATAGACAGCAGTATCCGAAAACAATTGTCTATTTTTATTAAAACACCGGACTTCAAAACCTCAAATGGAAAGTGCGCACTACTGCGTTATCGCACAATGCAGACGACGCAGTTTCCTAACCAGACATACATTTGAATTTCATTTAAATATTGACAAGAAATCTTATGGTGAATTATTAATTCTAAACTATGCCATAATATTTTTTATTCAAATGAATCGATATAATTCTAATTTGCAATAATTATTCCCATGTCAGATGGGTCTGTTATCAATGTCTGATCGCACGGAATAATCCGATTAATACGATCGACTTTAGTAGGAACCGGAGACCCACTGCTGCTCGAAGTGAGCTCGCT
>NC_046661.1:129692419-129694021 GCF_010883055.1 Belonocnema kinseyi
AGAAATTTGAGCTTTCCTGAAATGCGTTCACCCATTAAGTGTTTCAACATTTTTTGTAGGGTTTTTCTATTTTCTAACCGGCTGATTGTGACATATTCATGTACACCTCATATGCAAAAATTATTTGTGATTGCCTTAGAAATGGAAACTTCCGACTTCTTCTTTTTAAACATTTTTGGTGGGAAGAGTAGGTTTTTTTAGGTGGCCAGCGGGGCGGCGTTTGGGAGATAGGTCCGGTTGATTTACGTTAATCATAAAAAAATACATAAAGTTAGTACGTTTTTAAAAAATACAAGAAAATCGAAATTTTTGATTGCAGTGTTCTCCATATCTCAAAAACAATAATAAGCGACAATTTTTTTCACTAGATTCATGTTAAGCATTAAAATAAGCATAAAAAATGTGAGTTTAAATAAAATAGAAGGGGATTAACCATTTATGCAGTTTAACTGATTTTTTACTAGCTCTCAGACAATTATTTCGATCTATCTTATATTTACAAAGTTTTTAGGCGTTTTAGTTAATTTTAGTTCTGCTTAAACAGCGAAAAGAAGTGAACAAAAAAACTGCATTAAATAAGTTAATGTTCATATTTATAAATTACCATTATTTTTTTTGTAATGAAAACAGAATTGTGGGTTTTTAAGAGCACTTGAACAATATATGCTCAAAAATAATAACACTGATTCAATGGATGAAATTATGTCAAAAGAATTTTCGTTTCTTTTAAATGAAAATGTATGTAAATGAAACAAAATGCATTAAATAAAATTTATTATCAAAATTCCTAAATAATTTTACTTTCTACGGGGATCTGGAAAAGTAAAATATGAAGAACGCAGCCCTCCTCTTATCAGTATATGTATACAGCAAATAATAATTATAGCACTTCCTAATGTATGCAAATAAAATTATTTAGCCGGTTTGTACAAATGTGCGAGGTTATTCTGAATTATAACTGGTTATTTTTGTATACTTTTAAAGTTATCTGATTAAATTCTTACAGAAATCAAAACGTTTTAATTCTACGAATTGAGCGACTTAATTTGGACATGCAAAATTTTTTTTTTTAATATTATGTAAAAAGATTTTTTAAACTCAAATAAAAAAAGGGAAAAAAATATATTAGGCTATATCTAAATTCTCTGCCTCCTTTCATTTTTATCTGGTCCTAATTCAATCTTATAATCCTATCCTAATCCTATCTAATCTTTTTAAAAAAAAGTATTTATGAAAATTTACTAATGTTTCGTTGTTTATTCACTCTTTTTGAAGCAAAACAAATTATGAATACATTTTGTTACTCAAATACATTTTTAATTAGAATAAACAAAAACTACGTTCAAAATAAATACAAATTTGTTTGAATTTGTATAAAAGATATAATATCTATAATGAGTTAAGTAAAGTGTTTCAAAATTTGAGTAAAAATGATCAAATGAATCGATTTATAAATCATTTGATTTGTTATTATAAATAAACATAATTTCGCCTTTGAATATTTTACTAATTCAATTAGTAATTTTTAATCCTATCTAATAAAGTTGAAGGAACAAAATTCTCGATAATCTTGCACTCGTTGTTGATGCTCTTAATTTCACT
>NC_046661.1:129694121-129696576 GCF_010883055.1 Belonocnema kinseyi
AACTAATGTATGTTCCTAAAAATTATTAAACATCACTTATCTTTATTTTATATCGCTTAATTTATAAGTTATTCAAAAGGTATGTAAAAAAATAATAAAATACAAAAAATATAAAATACAAAAAAAAACGAAAATGGGATCATTCAGCCACTACGTCCTCGTCGTTGGTCCTGGGTTTAGCTAAAAGTGGCAATTAAGATTTTTCAATGCAAAAATAAACAACAAATTCATTTTTGAATGCATTGAAAAAGTGATAAATTTGAAAAAACGTCGCACATGAAAAATTTCGTCCGCGCAAGTTGCGTAGAACACAATGATTGGTTGTGAAAACCTAAGAATGCGCATAACTTGCGAAAGGGAGCAGCTAGGATTTTAAATTCAACTGATTTTTAATGTCTAAACAATATAGAAACTTTCTGCGTTAGCAGATTTTATATCCATTTTAGTCAAACTTTTTCAGCCTTCAAGCACACCGTGTGCTTGTTAGCCTCGACGTTTAGGCTACTTCGGAAGTATTCGTTTCGTGTTGCGTCCACCACTTGGATTGTTTATTTAGTCTCGAGCTGCAGCCATTAGGAACTACAAATTAGAACCAGATTGGGGGTCCCCGGCTTGGCCCAATCGTGAAAACTGGAAGTAACTAGTTTCAAGAAACTGTGAATGTCGAAGGTTATAGAGTCACGAGACCATTTTAACAGATCTCGATTACACGTCCTTGTATTTGTAGTCAGCGGAGGCCTTGAATATCAAGGCAGAAGCACACTGAAAAACAGAAAAAACTAAAGTTTCCATTGGAACCCGTTTTTGTTCCAAAGAAGCTGCAAGAAACATGAACGCTACTTGCTGAAAAGGAACCCAAACCGATAAATGAGCTCTAAATAATACCTCACTTGGGGTTCGAATGGATCTCAAATGTAATTGAGCCTATATTCCTAAAGAACCTATTTTTCGCTTTGTCCACTTCGATATTATGATTAATTAATAACACAATATTTACCTTAAATCACACATATAATAGAACTCTGCTGGACATAAATTAATGAAGATAATTAAATTAAAAAATAATAACGTCATTAAAATAGATATAACTAAAAATAAATTGAAAATTTTGTTTTTTTCTAAAGTCAAAATAAAAAACGTTTTTTGTAATAAAATCATAATATTTGTTCATCTGTCACTCAAAAATTCTATTTTAGGATTAATAGATCACTTTTGAAACATTTTCCAATCATTCTTTATTATAAATATAACATTTTAATATTTATATCATTTAAAATGCGCGCGCCTAAAGTTACAAATCGTGTAACTGGCACAAAGCAAGCGCAGTTCAAAAAGTTCCAAAAATTGGGAGCACTGATTCATATGCAAGGAAATTTTCGTCGTAAGTCATTATTCGATAAACGATTTTTTAATGCTCACATTTATAAATAAGACATTATCAATAATATTCAATCATTAAAAAGGGAATCTTGCATTAATCCTTTTGAATTTCTTTCTTTATTTCAAGAAAATACCCTAAGTATATTTGCAACTTTATAAAGTAAGGCTACCTTTTTACGGAGGTCAAATTTGAATAAACTGATGAATTAATTTGAAACATCGAGTTCGTTTCTAGGTTCTCGACCAATAAAATTTGTCATTTGTCAATAAAATAGCTAGAGATGAATCCTATGAAAAATATTAATTCCACGATTAATTCAAAACAGGTCTTCGTGAAAAGGTACCATAAGTATAACGAACAGTATGCGCAATGAGATCCTGAGTAATATGTTTGCTGATATGGGGAGATGTGCAATAACATATGTTAGTTTTTAAAAGTCCAAATATATTGTTAGGAGTGACGTAGGGTGGTTGCAAAAACGAATGCAAAAATGAATGTTTCTGAAGCCTCTCTACTTTTATTTAATTTAAAACAACTAAAGGTCATTGTAAGATTTGAAAATAATAATAACGGCTAATTGGCTGTGCTGATCTTAATAGTGCTTTGTGAAGTCTATGCTTCTTAAAGATTCACTTAATAATAATTAATTACAAAAGTTTATTAATTGTACATTAAAGATTTTTTCAATAAAATTATGAGAATAATTTTTAAGATTTTTCATAACTTTTAAGAGTAGGTTAAAATGGGTTAGGTAAGTCATAAATTTAACACCGCCAATCAATAAAATTGCATTACATTTCCAATTATAAATTGACCAATGATTTTAAATCATGGTACTTTAAAGATGGTGTAGACTTAAGCCAATTTTGTATTAAAAATTCTAAAATAAGTGAACCTTAACAAGTAGGAAAAAAAATGAATAAATATTAATATCGTTTGTGTTTGCTTTGCCGACATATTCTCTAAATCGCTAACTTACGAGGGTGGATTGATAAGTTTCCGGCCTGACCAAGAAAAACAACGTTTTTAAGAATTTTTTTTTTATTTCTCAACATAATCTCCTCCAAGGCTGAT
>NC_046661.1:129696676-129698915 GCF_010883055.1 Belonocnema kinseyi
TTTTTAAGAAAAACACAGAGGCGTCTTGTTCAGTGTGCTCTGAAACCTAAACTAACATGGCGATCGGGCTGAAACTATAGCTACAAACTATCTAAGGATGGTGCTATAGAACGCCACCTCAAGGTAGGCCTAGTGGCGCCATCTCTTGGTCAGGCCGGAAACTTATCAATCCACCGTCGTATTAACTCGACTTTGCAAGCGGCTAATTTGTGAATGGTCCTTGATGTTGTTCTTTTGAAGTGCGCTCTAAACGAACCCATTTGGGTCTCTACAGGTATCTATTGGAGCTCAAGTTCCAAATAACACTAACTTTCATTTGAGCCGCAACATGAGTGAACCCCTAGTTTTTTCTGTGCACGTTTTGCGACCTATTGAACCATTAAAACAGGTTTTCGCGAATATGTGTATGTACGTAGATTTTTAGCTTGTAAGCGCTTAGGAATACTAGTATAGGTGCTACGCCTATACTCGTACAGTTGTGAGGACATTTGATAGTGTCGGTACAAGAACTGTACTATCTAGTTCTAAGGATCAAAATATAGTTGTCTCAGCTATATCGTATTTTTCCGTGCAATAAAGGGATTAGAAGCAGAATGGAGACAAAAAGCGAACATACTAAAGCATCAGATCAACATGAAGTGGATAGTGAGGCCTTCAATATTTGGCTGAGAAATGGTGTCCTGTTTCCAGAACCAGAAGGTTTAGTGATTGTGATTCAAAAGAAGGTTATCAGTTCCAGACATTATTGCAAGCACGTCTTTCACTAAGACATGGTTGACAGTTTCGGGTTATGTAGAGATACAAGCTAATCCATCGAACAAATTACTATCCAACGCATCATTACATCCCAGGCAATCCACCCGACATCGTGATGCGCGAGAAGTAATTCGGAATAGCAAGCGGAACTCGCGGGTCAACTGAACAACCAAAAACCATACGTATGGTGAGCTAAGACATGAACTAAAGAACATATGGAGAAATTGAACATGGCGAAAATCCCGTAGTCAATAAGGAACTGGCAGCAACTCAATAAGAGGTTTACTGACAACCTGTCTTATTGTGAAAATATTTCTAGATCATCTGAAAATAGGTCAATAAAACCCTATGAACTCACTTATGGTAGTTATAAAAGGCATGTAAAGGCAATCACTATCACCTTGACAGCTCCTGGCTGCTGTATAAGGACAACAGCGGTAAAAGAAGAACTTCAAACCTCACCTTCCTTCTAATTTTGTATCTACTACATCATCTTCGCAATGGATTGCAAACATCGTATTAAATTAATTCATAACATGGTTAAGTCATTAAGCACTTGACTTCGTACGTGGCTGACGATGAAAAAAGGAGAAAAAGATCAAACAAAAATCAACAAAGAATTAAAAGAGAATTTGCTGATACCTTGGCCAAAAAAAAAATCCTGCTTAAAAAAGTAAGACGTGTTCAGTTAATATCATAAGCAAATGATTTAGGCTTTGAAAATTTTTTAAAGAATTAACGAGGATTTTTCCAGTACTTTCATCTGAACAAGTTCTACTAAAAAATATTTAATGGTACTTACACGTTACTTTTTTCATAAGTCGCGGTAAATAAGGGTTTAAAAACAATTAAGTGGGACTTTTCCGGTAATTTTGGTTTAACAAAGTCCTGCTGAAAGTGAAAGATTGATTCAATTTATCGAAAATTCAATAATTTTTTTGAAAGTCATCTCTTTTCGTTTAAAACTCTTTTTCAGTTGAAAATTCAACTATTTTGGTAAAAAATTATACAATTTGGTTAAAAAATTTTACAATTGTGTGTCAAATTCATTTTTCTTTTACTTAAAATACAGTTTATTTGAGTGGAAATTCAAGTATTCTATTTTAGTGGAAAATTGATCATCTTTAGATTACAATTAAACTATTTGGTACAAAAAACCCTACAGCTTTGTTTAAAATTGATGTTTGGACTCATAATTCTATTATCATATCAACACTGTTTCAAAATATATGCGAAAAAAACTGTAATATTATAATTTTCGTATTTTTGTGGATGCCTTTTTTACGTATCTGAAGAGCATAAACACCTCATAATTAGTTCAGCTTTTTATTTGCTGATCTGTAGGAGATAACGAATGTCCAAGAAACTAATGATTTCAAAAAACAAGTGTAAAACCTACCGAATAAAATTAGATTTAATCATTTCTTTAATATTTTCACATTCAAATATTATTAAGTGGTCAATAGCTATTTTTTTAAATATA
>NC_046661.1:129699015-129701449 GCF_010883055.1 Belonocnema kinseyi
AATAAATAAAACTTGTTCATGTTTTAAAAACTTACATTATTCCTAATATTGATTAAAGAAACACACAATTTCAACCAAAGAATGTAAACATTTGTAAACAGGTTTTGTTGGATTTTTTTCTCGTAACTTTCGTCGTTTTTCCCCACATTTTTTTTATCTTACTTTTTTCAACGTTATTTTTCACGAATAAAACAAAAAGTACGCGTCCTATCAAGAAGTGATTTTTAACGAAATTGTAGATCTTTTTTGGGATAACCATTTTTTAAAGTCATCTTTTTTTGTATCCTACATAGTTTGTCCACAAAATGGAATTTTTTATTTTTCATTATTTTTTGTGCAATTAAAATTTGAATTTACGATTTATTGAAGAAAATCCAAAAATTTGTTATGATAATCTTGTAGCGATTTCAAAAATAAATGTTTTTCTTTTTCCGACTTTCTTCATATCGTGCGTTTTTCGGCTTTAAATTTTGATTTTCGGTTGATTAAAATTATTTTGAAAACGCTATAACTCTGAGAATTTCCATTTTATCGAAAAATGCCATTGGGATAAATTGTTTGTTCTTTTCAATACTATAAATATCCGTACATAGAGTTTTCAAATTCAGAAAAAAGTGGTCTCAAAAACTTTCAAAATGCGCTCACTTTTTGAATTTTTATCAAAAATGGCTGGTTAACGAACTCGTCCTTTCTTTTAGGACCTAGAAAAAGTATGCCAAATATAAATTTGATTCGTTCATTTTTTCGAGAGTTATCGTGTTTACGGACGGACGGACAGACAGACGCCATCGTGAAAATCTGATTTTCGGATTCAGGGGGTCTCGAAACGTGGAGATCCGTTGAAAAAGTGTGATGTCAAATTTCCGACAATTCTAATACTTTCTCAATCATAAATGACGAGAATGTAAAAAAAAAGAATTTTCGTGTACACTAATTAATTTAAGGTAATTTTCCCTATCATATTCGTAACCAGCGCATCAAAATAAATAAGTATATACATAAGTTTCAAATAAAACAAAAACAAAAAAATTTTCAGTCAACAGAATGAAATGTCAACAAACTTATTCAATTCACAAGTTAAATCTATTTTCTGAAGTACAGTTCATTTTTTAACAAAAAGGTTAATTTGCTAACATTATATTTGAATTTTCCACTTAAAATTATTCTTTTTAACGAAATTATTGAATTTATAAACAAATAATTAAGTTTTAAGCAGAGAATAGAATCGCTAATCAAAAGTATGAATTCGTAACAAAAAATACAATAGTAGAATTTATAGCGAAAAAGAATATACTTTTCTCAAAACATAGCTGAAGTGCGATTTTTGTATTGGATTTTATTAATTCAGTTCGCCTTCAAGTTCAAATATGAGAAAAAGGATGAAAGAGGAGAATAGAGTAAATGCGATGAAACCTGCAATAAATAAATATGAATTTTGATCATTTTCAAACTAAGGAGTAATAGTTTAAATAAACAATGTTGATCACGGTAAAGCTGCAAATAAAGGTAATAGCGAATTTTTTGTTAAGTCGGTGCGATATCATTTTTTTAATGAATGATTATCATTACAGCGTTCTGCGTCCATCTCGCAAATTCCTTGGCATATTTTTAATACGCGTGCATAGCTTTGAGATTACATACCATTGATAGCTTCGCACCTCCGAGACCACCAATCACTTAAAAGGTCTCGATACCTCTTCTCAATTTTCCTCTCCTTGTTTGTCATGTTTTAGTTGCCTATAGCCGAGAATTTGATCAAGAACAGATAGTCCGGGAGCTGGGTATGTTCCCGTATGCATTTAAGAGGCAAAAGATAAAAACTAGTTAATCTTATGTATTTTGACCCGCTGAATCCAATGGTACCGGTTAATTTTACGAGAAGTGGATAGGTTTTGCTTAAAACGCAATTGTTTAAACAAATAGGAAAAAATGGTTTTTCTTTATGGGAAAAATTTTTTTCAGTAAATATGGACAATTCTAAGCATAAAAGTTCTCTTGCAACTTTTTTGTTAAATGCATATTTACAAAGTTATACATTTTCAAAGTTCAAAATTTGACGTTTTTTGCAAACTTTGAGTATCGATTATTCTTGACGTATTGAATATTTTTCGAAAATTGAAGAAGCAACCTGAAGAAAGTATGAAGTTTGTCCCGACTCTTTGCAGTCAATCAATCAGTTCTCACCAAATGATTATTTAAACTATCGATTATAATGTTATGTATTCACACATTTCTACGTTTTTTTTATATAATAATCATATATTAATTTTGATAAACATCTCAATATTTTAAAAATATTAATGTATTTACTGGATAATTTTATAGGATCTAATGTTTTGGAATTTTTCATTATGCAATATTTTACAGTATTCCGTAAGTTTAAATTTAAATATTCAAATATTTTCGCGGGAATCTTTACTTTTCCGAATTTGAC
>NC_046661.1:129701549-129705572 GCF_010883055.1 Belonocnema kinseyi
AAAGCAGATAGAGATATAAATAGAACCGCCGAAGTGTTCCGACCGGCAATCGTACACCTTCGAGTTTTCAAATTCAGAAGAGGAGAAATGGGTTGCGCGCGCTACCCAGGCATTTATATCGTCTCCTACCATATTCACACGGACATAGACGTCTCATAGTATTGGACCACGCCTCGTTTCAGATCTGGGATCACTGCTCCCGAGTCCAAGATGGCGAGTAAAGAATGGCGAAGGAAAGACGAACCTGGTCCTGTGAAAGCCAAAACCCGTCTCTCAGCCTGTAAGGTCCTTGCTACCGTCTTTTTCGACTACAGAGGAGTGTTGCTCATTGATTTCCTACATGATCGACATACGGTTAACGCTGCCTACTACTGCCAGCTGTTGGAGGCAGAAAAAGCCGCTTGCAGAAGCAAAAGACGCGGTAACCCCATCAGAAACGTCATCCTTCTTCATAACAATGCCAGGCCACATACGGCGGGTGACACGAAACAAAAACTGGAGGATATGCATTGGGAAACCCTTGAGCATCCTCCATACAGCCCAGATTTGTCACCCTGTGACTATCATTTGTTTGCGCCCATGAAAGATGCACTTGGAGGATTGCGATTTGATAACGATCAAGATGTTGAGGAATTCGTGCGCAATTGGTTGAGATGACTCGACCTCAAAGTTTCTACGAGCAAGGAATTAACAAGCTTCCAAACCGCTGGAAAAAATGTGTAGAGCGTGAAGGATACTATGTAGAAAAATAATCAATAGTATTTTTGTATTGTTTTATAAATAAATAAATATTAAAAAAGAATTCCGGTTAATATTTGATTCACCCTCGTATTTGCAGATTTGCTTAATCTGGCCATCACGGGTATACGGGCGAGTAGGGGGCGCCATGTTTCTATCAACTGATATTTCTAATGCATTCTGGCTCTCTATTTCTCTCTGTCAAGAATATAGTTAATTTCTTGAAGTCCTGGAGAACGATCACAGGCCCCGAGTGTGCAATAGTATGTTATCCAAAACCTGTAGTTCTAGAAAATTCGACAGTTCTTGTTCTAAAAAATTGACTGTACCTTCCTCAAAACGTTTGGCAGTGCCGGGTTGCGACTAACACGGTAAGACCAATAAAAATGCAGTAAAACTCTCTTAGGATTCCATAGTTACTATAAATATACCTCGTTTCCGCCTGTGTGTGACACCTGAATAGTATGTGTTCTAGATGCTCAGCGTTTGCACAACACACTTTGCACTTGTCGCTGAGAACTTTTTGACGTAAAATGCGGTCCCGGAATTCTGTTGTGTAAATGACGTTCTGGCACGAGAAAATAAAACCCTCTGTTCCTGAATTAAGTCCAGACGATTTAAGAAGAGCAAACGTTAGGTTCGTCGGCAACGAAAAAGTCTCTGAAGAGACTCTGAAAAGGTATTGATCCATTTTCTTGTCGAGGAACTGTAGGCGGAAATTTTTGACCTCTACTTTCTTTACTTAAGCTTTTAGAAATGTGGCATCTAGATGACGTAATCTATTTTCCTTACTTAAGATTTAGGCCAGGGGCTGAAAATGGCCAGCTGTTCCGCGACTTTGTAAAGAAACGGTCTTCTGCTAATCATCTCGTGATTCCTGACCAGCCTTTACAGCTTAAGTTATACAATTGAGGAACGGTAGAATTTATAAGGATATCTATATGCATGATCTTACACTTGGTGATGTCAAAGGCCGCGAGTTCGTACTTTGTCCATAGAACTACCCCAAACGAGCGAAGCAGAATTGGGACAGCAAACATATTAGTCACTGATACCTTGTTCGATTCCACAAGATTTGAAGACATAATCTCAAAAAAGAGACGCGGCTCTCAGGCACGTTTACATATAGATTGGTCTCTCTAGCATCAAGGTGTCTAATAACTTTCATATCATAATAGCGAGATTGGTGTAGCTGCAGAGGTACCCTTCATAGTGCGAGCGATAGTGGCAGAAGTGTGTTACAAAACTGGAGATGGTTTATGATGTAACCCTGAAAGACTTCCATAGAAGGGGCTGATGTTCTTTATAACACGAAAAGTTCCGAATAAGATAGCGAATCTAGTTTTTTAACGGGGCATCAATCTCTCTAAGCATCTCACTATGTCTGGATCAGCGGGCGCGGACAGATGTTGATGTGCAGAACTAAATTTCTTCCAAAAGAATTTACAGATATCATCTTGTCTTGCTGCAGAGAAGTTCTTCGCGCACTCTAGTGCTTTTTTAACACCTTCGGCAATCATTGACGGATATTCCTCATAAGATGTTATGAGGTTTTTGCAAAGTTCCTTAAAGCCGATGATATTCTAGGTGCTTTTGTCAAAATTTGGTCGTACCTAGTAAACCTCGCTCTAAAAAGTTTCGACCTCGTCGGGCTAGGGCGCATTTTGCACGGAAACAATCAGATCGTGAAAGAGGTACGAGAGGTCAACGAGAAACTATTGATTCTCCCTGACCCAATCCTCCGTCTTCTGTATTCTCCTCTTAGCGTCAGATAACGATCGTATTCGTGGGCAAATTTCAGAACCCTTTCTGCCAACAGCCTACCAGATGTTATGTAGTCAGTTACACAACGAACACGGGATGCATTCTGACATGTTCAGCCAATCTTCTTGATTAGTTATTGTTGTAGTTAGATCGATTTCAGTTCAAGGAGGAACATTGATATGCAGGTTCCTCCCAAGTACCAAGATCTGGCTCAGATATATGCCTGCTTTTGTGAGGATATCTTTGAGGAGTCCGATCTCTGGATCAAAAATTGTTTAGTTTATAGTACTACGAGAGATTCGGCTGATTCAAATCGAAGGCTAAAACTGACGATGGATCTAAAGACCAAAAGCCGCTTGCATCAGCTGAACAAGAGGTTTGGCTGGGCAAAACAAAATGCGTCCCATGTTCAGTGCGTGATTGACAACATAACATCTGGTGAGTCATTTACGGAAAATTAAAAATTGCTGCTAACTTTAAAAAGTGATTATTCGTTCCAACAAAGAGCGAGAAACTTTATTAAAAGACCATTACAAAATTGATTAAATTACGAGTCGAATAAGCCTTAATCGAGATATTTGTGATGTTTCGAAGCTAATATACCATTTGAGAAGTTTCAAAAGAAAATTCAAGAATTTCTTGAATTTTATATTTCGTCTTTAACTTGGGCCCTCGGCCGTATTCGCCAACTAATGCTCGAACATTTATGTCGTATCTTGGGAACCCGCGAATGCGAATTTATTTTTATTTTGTTTTCTCACGAATTGCATACTTTCCTATTTTCTAAAGGAAAAATTAGAATTACGCAAAAAGCGCATAGAAAGGATGTATTTCCTATTTTGTTTAGTAAACTTCATATTCTTTTCTAGGGATTATAGAAACTTTCTCTTGGTATAAGCACAGTTATTTAATAAGTCAGAATTATATTCCATTAAACTTCGTGACTTCATATTATTTACATAAAGCAATTTCATTAATTCGCTTTTATCTGGAGTACTAAAGACCCTGTTCTAAGTTACATTTTAAGCTAAAAACTGATTTAATTGTACTCTTTAAACAAAATGAGAATTTGAGTTGACTAAATAAATGTGTTATTTTAAAAATATCGTCACAATTTATTTTTCGATGTAAAAAGCAGCCGAATATAACATGTAATTAGTCACGCGATAGAATAGTCAGTTTTCGCATAAAACCAATACCTTCAATTATACATTATTAAGACGAAATTGTGAATAATTACTAGGTAAAAAGTTATTGAAAAAAAAATATTTTTGCAAAATTTGACGACCTTTCTCTAATTTTTGACCACTGTGGAATCTGTCAAATTTGCATACATAAGATGTATCTCCTCCTTTGATAAATATTATTTGGTGTTAGAATTTGTCGTTACATTTGTAATTGATATTGATAAGGGAAATAAAATGGTCTTAATACGCTATTAATAATTTTATCAATCACTGTACACTCTTTTACTTATTTATTTTATACTGCTACAAATATTTGAATGATCAAAATATCAAA
>NC_046661.1:129705672-129708679 GCF_010883055.1 Belonocnema kinseyi
AATTCCTCACGATTCCGACTTATGCGCGCCAAAAGAGCCTCAGAGGCGACCACTCTATTGCGTTTATTCTCAGCTGAGAGCAAACGCGGCACCCATCTTGCAAGGATAAGGCTGCGTACTCTGAGAGGTCGCCCGGTATCCCAGAGTCACCGTTCTAGACACCTCACTCAGGTGCCATTCAGCTTTCGGCACGGTTTTCACACCTCCGCTTGGGGGTTAATTCCTTCGGGACCACCCCGGGACAATTGTCCGCGACTGACTATTTATTTTTGTAACCATATTCAGCAGAAACCCTTGGTACAGGGACCCTCTATCCGCAACCCGAGGACGCGTTGTTGGCCATTCTAAGGACTTATTGAACTACCCTCGTAATCTACTTTCCTTACTTAAGATTTAGGCCAGGGGCTGAAAATGACCAGCTGCTCCGCGACTTTGTAAAGAAACGGTCTTCTGCTAATCATCTCGTGATTCCTGACCAATTTTAGGAGAGGGTCTATTTCATTTCCGACGATGTGTGCTGTACTAGGATAATTGGGTTATATAGATTTTGGAGATTTATAAGCTGCGCCAGCCTTTACAGCTTAAGTTATACAATTGAGGAACAATAGAATTTATATGGATATCTATATGCATGATCTTACACGTGGCGATGTCAAAGACCGCGAGTTCGTACTTTGTCCATAGAACTACCCCAAACGAGCGAAGCAGAATTAGGACAGCAAACATATTAGTCACTGATACCTTGCTCGATTCCACAAGATTTGATGACATAATCTCAAACAAGAGACGCGGCGCTCAGGCATATTTACATATAGATTAGTCTCTCCAGCATCAAGGTGTCTAATAACTTTCATATCATAACAACGAGATTGGTGTAGCTGCAGAGGTATCCTGCATAGTGCGAGAGATAGTGGCAGAAGTGTGTTACAAAACTGGAGATAGTTTATGATGTAACCCTGAAAGACTTCCATAGAAGGTACTGATGTTCTTTATAATACGAAAAGTTCCGAATAAGATAGCGAATCTAGTTTTTCAACGGGGCATCAATCTCTCTATGCATCTCACTATGTCTGGATCAGCGGGCGCGGACAGATGTTGATGTGTAGAACTAAATTTCTTCCAAAAGAATTTACAGATACCATCTTGGCTTGTTGCAGAGAAGTTCTTCGCGCATTCTAGTGCTTTTTTAACACCTTCGGCAGTCATTTACGGACATTCCTCATAAGATGTTATGAGGTTTTTGCAACGTTTCTTAAAGACGATGATATTCTAGGTGCTTTCGTCAGAATTTGGTCGTACCTCGTAAACCTCTCTCTAAAAAGTTTCAACCTCATCGGGCTAGGGCGGATTTTTCATGGAAATAATCAGATCGCGAAACATGTACGAAAGGTCAGCGAGAAACAGGTCAGCAGATAACGATCGTATTCGTGGGCGAATTTCAGGACCCTTTCCGCCAACAGCGTACCAGATGTTATGTAGTCAGTTACACAACGAACACGGCATGCATTCTGACATGTCCAGCCAATCTTCTTGTTTAGTTATTGCTGTAGTTATAGCGATTTCAGTACAAGAAGGAACATTAATATGCAGATTCCTCCCAAGTACCAAGATCTGGCTCAGATAGATGCCTGATTTTTTGAGGATATTTTGGAGTAGTCCGATCTCTGAATCATCAGTTGTTCAGTTTATAGTACTACGAGAGCTTCGACTGATTCAAATCGAAGGCTAAAACTGACGATGGATCTAAAGACCAAAAAACGCTTGCATCAGCTGAACAAGAGGTTTGGCTGGGCAAAAGTAAACGCGGCCCATGTTGAGTGCGTGATTGACTACATAACATCTGGTGAGTCATTTACGGAAAATTAAAAATTGCTGCTAACTTTAAAAAGTAATTATTCGTTCCTACAAAGAGCGAGAAACTTTATTAAAAGACCATTACAAAATTGATTATATTACGAGTCGAATAAGCCTTAATAGAGATATTTGTGCTGTTTCGAAGCTAATGTAATATTTCTGAAGTTTAAAAAGAAAATTCAAGAATTTCTTGAATTTTATATTTCCTCTTTAACTTGGGCCCTCGGCCGTATTCGCCAACTAATGCTCGAACATTTATGTCGTATCTTGGGAAGCCGCGAATGCGAATTTATTTTTATTTTGTTCTCTCACGAATTGCATACTTTCCTGTTTTCTAAAGGAAAAATTATAATTACGCAAAAAGCGCATAGAAATAATGTATTTCCTATTTTGTTTTGTAAACTTCATATTCTTTTTTAGGGATTATAGAAACTTTCTCTTGGTATAAGCACAGTTATTTAATCAGTCATAATTATATTCCATTAAACTTAGTGGCTTAATATTATTCACATAAAGCAATTTCATTAATTCACTTTTATCTGGGGTACTAAAGACCCTGTTCTAAGTTACATTTTAAGCTAAAAACTTATTTAAGTGTACTCTTTAAACAAAATGAGAATTTGAGTTGGCTAAAGAAATGTGTCATTTTAAAAATATCGTTACAATCAATTTATTTTTCGGTGTAAAAAGCAGCTGAATATAACATGTAATTAGTCACGCGATAGAATAGTCAGTTTTCGCATAAAACCAATACCTTCTTATAACGTTAAAAATATAAAAATAAAGGTGTTGCCGTTAGGTTTTAGTATTTTTTTATTTGATATACATTATTATGACGAAATTATAAATAATTACTAGGTAAAAAGTAATTGAAAAAAGAAATATTTTTGCAAAATTTGACAACCTTTCTCTAATTTTTGACCACTGTGGAATCTGTCAAATTTGCATACATAATATGTATCTCCTCCTTTGATAAATATTGTTTGGTGTTAGAATTTGTTGTTACATTTGAATATCATAATGTGCGTTAAGGATATTGATAAGGAAAATCAAATGGTCTTAATACGCTATTAATAATTTTATCAATCACTGTACACTCTTTTACTTATTTATTTTATACTGCTACAAATATTTGAATGATCAAAATATCAAA
>NC_046661.1:129708779-129715561 GCF_010883055.1 Belonocnema kinseyi
AATGGTCTTAATACGCTATTAATAATTTTATCAATCACTGTACACTCTTTTACTTATTTATTTTATACTGCTACAAATATTTGAATGATCAAAATATCAAATTGATTACTTTTATATTATTGATACCTTTTATATTAAACAAGATTTAAGAATTAATTAACACTGCTTATAAATAATTAATTTCATCACAATTTTATTATTTCTTTAAACTCTCAAAAATTGTATATTTTAAGTTTCATTATCAGGAAAGACAGAGTTCTTAGATTCCTGATTTGGAAGCGCATTTTTACGTTCATTAAATATCTCGAATCGCTTTAGAAGTTGTGCAGTTTCTTTATCAAAACATCACCATTGAAGTCTGAAGTAGGACAAAAGTTGGTTATAGTTATGGAGCAATAAGCCTTTGCCAATTTGGAGGCAGCAGCACAAATTTGTAATTTATCACTGAATACAGTCCTTTCATACGATTTCCTTGTATAAGTAGATCATCTTTTTTCAAATCTTGAAGCGTCACTCTTTTTGGTGTACCGTTCTTGTTTACTAAATTAAAGAAAATTTGTATTCAATTATTAATCGATGATTCATTGATTGATTGATGAAACAGTAATATTTTGGCATTTAACTAATGGAATAATAGAAAATTCAGAATTTTTAATTTACCTATTTGGCGATCTGGCGTAATTAAGACAAACTCATCAAGCCGTTCATGATATATTGCAAAAGCAACTCTATTACGATATAAAAGATCACCATTTTCCGGAAAGATATACGTAGGTGTCCTTTTTCTACCTAATTAAGTAAAACAAATTAAGTCAGTAACGTTTTAAAACATATAAAAATTCATTATCTTGTAACGAATAAATTATTCTAAATTAAGAGTCTACTAATAATACTGATAATTGGAGGGTGGCAGTCCAGAACTAGAAAACCAACATTTTTTCCACCAATGGGCTTTTTGCATCGAAAATTCTTGCAAAATAAATTTATAAATAAATATAAGCAGAACATAATAATTACGACATCTTCCAGGCTAAAGGTTTATGATTTATTAATTAATAGAAACGATTACGTTTCAGAAACACAGCTGGTTCCCCTCGTCAGATCTGTATAGCAAATCGTGATAAAATTACACAAACGAACTAATATTATAAAGAGACAACATATATCAAATTTTAAAACATTAAACCAGTTAAAAAAGTAGATTCCCTGTGACTTTCGTTATAGGTGAGTCTCATGGCCATAGCAAAAAAGCAAAAATAAGGTTAGGTTCAAATACGTGAGTGGTGTAAAAACGAAGTGAAACCAGAAATCTTAATAAAAACGCAAGATAATTGATTTCATACTTACAAATGGATCTTTCTTAGTGTTTCTTATTTATAATCCCAAATTTTCAACTCGATGTGGCGCTTCGTGTGAAAATAAGTTGGGAAATAAAAAAAGTGGCGGCAAGGTAGGAATCTGGTCACGTGACCCACTCTTCGCATGGCCTTAAAGGCATGTGAAACACTCAGTTCCCTATAATACCAATCTAATTTTTTCAGTTCACTGAATTTTTTTTAACCTAAGAACTTTTTTTGTTAATAATATATAGGATTGAAACTTTGGAAATCAATCAGAAGATCATAAAGTACGTTTATGTAATGTGAAAAATTTAAATAGCCCTCCTTTCTATAGCCCTTCCGAGAATCGACACCGTGTCGAAAGTTGGTGTAACAGGGGCTGCGCGGGGTCTGTGGTTTTCACCGTCACCCTCAAAATCGGCGCTATAGAAGAGTTTTACTATACTTAATTGGTGTAGAAATTTCAGTAAAAATTATTTTCAGAGAAATTAACTGAACCGTTTTCTGACACAACCTTAAAATTTTTTGAACCTAAGAACTTTTTTTATGTTTAAAATATCTGCGAGATGTAGAAAAGCAAACATAAAAGTAATTTTCTGTCGACTCTTGCATTTTACGAAATTTGAGGCCTATATTTTACATGTATAAAATGTTCTTGGGTTCAAAAAATTTCAAAGTATAAAGAAAATATGTCAAAAAATGATCCCAGTTTTAATTTCTTTGAAAATAATTTTTTACGCAATTTCTACTCAAATGAAGTACACAAACATAGTTAATGGTCTTCTGATACATTTTCCAAAGTTTTAGTCCCATATTTTATTAACAGAGAAGGTTTTTAAGTTCAAAGAAAATTATGTAAAATGAAAATGTGAGGTCGGTAATATAGGTATTTGAGTGTGTCACATGCCCTTAAGAATTAAAATGCGATCACATTGGAGAGCGATGCGTGGGTGTAAGAATGGTCAGCGATAGTGACAAATTCCACGGTATTATTTTTTACAGTTTCTTTTTCTGCATGATATATTTCCCTTTACTTCAAAATTAATGTTATTCATATTTGAGACGAATATCGAGAAATTGTCTTTAGTTATAAATTCAACAATGTCATTGTAAGAAGTACTAAAATAATTTCAATCAGTAACTAAATTCATGCAATTTGTCACCTTCTTTTTTAATAAAACCTATTTCAGCAAAATTACGTTTATATCCATGAGATTCAATATATAAAATTTCTACCCTATTCTATTTTATAAAACTAGAGTCACTTCTGTGTTTTTGTGTTAAGTGTTGACTTATAATAGTGCTGAAATGGTTTTTATTACAAAAGAAGGTAAGAATTGCATGAATTTAGTTGCCGATTTAGATTATTTTAGTATTTTTTACATTAACATCATTTAATTTATAACTAAATAAAAAAATTTCTAAATGCATCTCAAACATTCATAACATTAATGTTAAATGAAAACAAATATATAATTCAGAAAAAGAAACTGTAAACAAAACTAATATGGATTTTGTCACTGTCGCTGACCCTTCTTGCACCTGGTATTTATTGTATTTACCACATAAATTCAAAAATCAAATCCTGTTATAGGTATCAAATCAATTTTCTTACTTTTTTAAATAAACAATTTAGAAAAGTTACATGGAATCTACTTTTTTTAATTTTTCAAGGTATTATAATTTGATATATTTTGTCTTTTCATCACATTACTTTGTTTTCATAATATTGCGTTTTTTTATACAGATCTGACGAGGGAAACCAACTGTATTTCAGAAACGTGATCGTTTCGGTTTTTAAATAAATCTCAAACCATTAGCCTGGAAGATGTCGTAATTTTTATTTTATTCCTATATTTATTCTTTATTTTCTAGAAAAAGCTACTTTTGTAATGTTTTTTCACTTAATGTTTTGCTTTGCGATCAGAGACGATAAATCTTTAAATTTGTATCCCTTATTTATAATGAAACATATCTTTTTAGAAAACTTTTAGCGAAAAATCTTCTATCCCTTTGCGATACCGTTGCACCTAATCGTTATTTTCCAGAAACCGAGTAATTTTTTTGCATGAAAACTTTTATTCTTATTTAGCCGCTTCATATCTCTGGAACAAGTTTTTTATTATTCTTGAATGATTTACTCAGAATGAGTTAAATTTGTTTGAAGTTTTAATTTTTTGTGTCAACTGACAATTGCACTTTTTATCGTGATTTGCCAATCAAAGCTTTTGAATTTTATTTATGACTTCAAAAATTTTCATATTGGTTCAAAAAAATTATATTTTCTCAAATCTTTATTCTTTCTCACAAAATATTGCTCACGCAGCATGTGATAGTGCCGTATGCAGGGCAAAATATGTGCATAGAAATGTCACGAATTTTTAGCTAGGTATCAGCTACGAGAAAAAAAGTATTGAATCTTTTTTTATGAGAATTGTATTTACAAACAGCTCGAATTCTATGAAACAAACTATTTATATTGTCCTATTAAACAAACTATTTATTCTAAAAAAAAAGTTTTTGAAATTCCTAATCAGCCTCTATTTTTGTAGACAAATATTTTTGTATAACAAATATGAAAAAATGCTTCATATGAAAGTAGTGGAAACAAGGAGAGTTTAACTGCGAAAACTGTGAACCTATTTTTCTGAATGAAAGTTTGGAATATCGCAGTCTTGTATTTTGAAAATTTCTAGTAATTAAACTACTAAACAAGAAGCAAAAACATTATACTGATTTTGCTTTTGAATTTGGGGTCACAAAGAAAACAAGTTCTCTTATATTTGTTTTAAAATAAATTTTAACTTTTAAATTACCTTGAGGAGGTGGCGATGACGGCCGTAGAGATGATGATGGACCCACTGATTCTGTATGAAAAAATATAGGGATTTTTTTAACAGTATTTTTGAACGAACCCTAAAGTTGATTGTCGAAATAAGGATGCACTCGTAAATAATTTTTTCTTTAAATAAGAGCAATAATATAAACGTTTCAGTTTGCCAAAAATTGTACCTGTTTCTCAAATTTCAATATAATAGGAAAACATTTTCTTCAATTAGCGTTTAGTTGAAAAATTATTCAAAATTTGCTTTTATAAATTTAATTAATTGATTTTTGGATTTTGATATTTTGGAAGATATTTGAATTTTTGGACGTTTGATTTTTGTTGATCGATCCTAATTTGTTCATTTTGCAGAAGAAGAAATGCTGTATATATTTTAATCAAACAACATTAACAAACTTGTAACATCCGGCTTTTGAAATTAACGTCGAGTTTGAAATCTAAAAAAATCGTTTAAAAAAATGGAAAAAGGAGTACCTGTTATTAATTCTTTGCAAATTTATGTAAAATTCATAATGAAGAAGCTATTTTTCTAAATTTTTTAAACAAAAATTGTTTTTATTCAATCAGTGTAAGGTTTCCAATTATTGTTTAAGTTATTTTGAATTGTTTGAACTATTTCTTATATCCTCCATATAATTAACACTTATTATTTGCCAAAATATATGATATAGTTAATAAATTTTAAGAATAATATCTCTTGTTTAACAAGTTTGGTAAGTACTTTAAAAAAATCCGTTTAGTTAACAAATGTTTGCCCTTCGAATCGTGAAAATCTACAACTTTCTAAAAATATTTTTGGTCAAACACAGTTTGCAATTATTTAAACTATTATTAATAATTTCTTTCACTTTTTCATAGAAAAATTAAAGAAAATCCTATTTTTTCGAATCTCTTACACTATGTCGCTTATTGTTTGGTATTTTCTTATTGCAGAATATATACCCTACATTTTTAAACAATAATAATTTAAAAAAATATTTTTTTAGTTAATTAATAGATGTTTTTCAGAGCGATTTGGATAAGATTATAAAATACTGGTTATTAAGCGACATGCTGTCTGATATTTGAAAAAAACTAGAATTTGCTCCAGCTTCTTTCATATGAAATGGAGCAAGTGATAATAATTGTTTAAATAATAGAAAACTGTCTCTCACAAACAGTAGCACTCTTGGCATAAATTAACGGCGTTATTCATTCTGGGGAATTACAATTTTTTATAATTTACAGAGGTACAAAATTGCTTAAAAAATTTTTAATTTTTCAACTAATTATAGCAAAAATATATTACCCCTCGCAATCGTTAATTATTTTATCACTTGTATGAAATGTTGAATGTTTATTTTGTAGTAAATAAAATATCATACAATTAGAAATTATTTAAAAAATTGTAAAGTATTCTTTAACATTCATCATCTACATCATTTATTTTGAGAAATAGGAGCTTCCCACGGTATACCGAATAAAATTTAGGCAAATTATTATCTTTTGTGCCATGAGAAATTTGTTAAAAAAGACTTGAAAATTTGTTACTCACTCAGTGCACGTATAGGCGTCTACGTATTATTACAATAAAGTTATATCGTTAAAATGCTAACATTAAAGTATTGAGAGGAAATATAGGGACTTTTTGTTGACAAAATTTTTCTAACGAACCTCAAAGTTAATAATCAAAATAAGGATACACAAGTTAATCACTTTTTCTTAAATAAAGATAAAAAATATATTTAAATTTATCATTTTTCTATAATAAGTTTTATCATTTAATATAAATAGGGATTTTTGAAGTAGTTAAGAATTTAAAGATATTTTTATGTTATTTCATCATTTAAATAAAAAATCCAATTTATCATATAATAACTTTAAAGTTTAATATAGGCCCTGCGAAAATGAAAACCAGTAACAGCTTTCTTATGAAATTCGAGATATTGATATATTTATGATGGTAAAAGCTCCCTCTTTCACACTTTATATATAATGGCTACTGCTACAGAATTTTCAAGCTCTTTCAAGGTTATATTGTTGGAAATCACTGAGCCAGTACTGCATGTAAAGAATTGCCAGAGTTTAGCCAACGCTCGGTTTTTAAAAATCAAAATACAGTAAAACATTTCAATAGTCCTCTCTTCTATAGCCCTTCCGAGAATCGACGATGCTCCGCATGTAGATGTAACAGGTGCGGCGCGGTGTGCGCGGGATCTGCAGCTGTCACTCAGGCGATCAGTCAGGCGTGAAGAAACAAAAGCGGAGCAGGCTATAATGAGTTAGTTTCCACCCACCGCCAACCCCCGAAATCGGCGCTATAGAAAAGGTTCACTGCAATATTAATTGAAATATAAGTTGGGAAAAGTACATTTAATCATATTTTGCACTTTGGCAGCAAAAATCACCAGAATATATTAAGAATAATATACAGTTTAAAACCCTCATTGAATCTTTCTTTGAATAAAAGATCAGAACACCGATCAAACAATATATTGTTGAATGATCCGTGTTTATAATAATATTAGAAAGATCTTACGAGTTTGAAATAAGTGTAAATTACGTTACATTTAGTAGAAATAAAATTAATAAGTTTAAAATCATAATTTTATTTGATA
>NC_046661.1:129715661-129733422 GCF_010883055.1 Belonocnema kinseyi
AATAATATTAGAAAGATCTTACGAGTTTGAAATAAGTGTAAATTACGTTACATTTAGTAGAAATAAAATTAATAAGTTTAAAATCATAATTTTATTTGATACCTGTGACTATGTTTTCAAGGATGGACCCAGAAACTGAATTTGGTCGGGGCGATTTGAAAACTTATGAAGGCGCTACTTTGTATTATATGCATGCATAGGTTATATTTACTGATAGCATGTGCAATTCAAGAACTTTTTGGTAGGGGCGATCGCCCCTATCGTCCTACCGTGGATCCGCGTTTGTATGTGTTTAAGTTACCTGATGGGCGGCGTTGCGTTGATGGCGATTCAGATGTTGATTCAGATGGTGACTGACTCCTTAATTCTGTAAGAAGAGATATAGGGATTCATTGTTAACGACATTTTAAAAAAATGCACAAAGTTAATAGTCAGAATAAAGATGCACGCGTTAATCGTTTTTTCTTTAACAAGATCAAAAATTTAACATTTTAATTGTCCTTAAATAGTAACTGCTTGTCACATATCAATACTTTATGAATGAAATTGACGTGCAAAACAAGGGAACAGATAACTAGTTTTTTTACGAAATTCAAAATATTAATATATTTACGATTGTACAAACTTCCTCTTTCAAACGTTATATAATTAAAAATAAAGTAATGGCAATTGCGGTTTTAATAAACAATTTCCAGCGTTCTACCGCTAAGAAATTTTTCCAGCTTGTCCAGGACTAACGTCACGCAAAATTGCGTTTCGCTTGCTGCTGCCAAATTTCTACTCATACAGAATAAAAGAACTTTAAATAGCAATACAGAAAACAACAGAAACCTGTAACTATATGAGCTGACAGTCCAACGTTTTTTTTTTTAAATTTTGAAACAATACATTCGCACCTATATCTCATTTCAACTGTGATTGTAGATAGCAATTTTCTTGTTTTGCGAGGCAGATTATCTGTCATTCAAGAATAGTTCGACTAAAGTTTGCTTATAAAATAAAATTGTTGTATAGAAAAACTTTAGCCCTAATTGTTTTTCTTCGCTTAGAGAGATTGGAAATGCGGGTGTACCTTAATTGATTTTCAAAGTCATGCGAATTGGCAAACAAACAAGGTTTTATCAATTTCTTGTTTCGGATGTGACTAATTAAGATTTGGTGACGTATCTTGCAAAGTGGTAGTATAAATCCTATTTAGTCGCTTATATGTCTGTAAATATCACCTTTCTTTAGAAAGCCACAAATACCAGACATTCAAGCTGCGTTTGAAAATCTGAGGCAGGTTAAAAAAAACGTATTTTCTAGTTATATTATAAGAACAAGAGAGTCCAATAGCATGTGTATAACATACTTCCAGGCTCAATAATTATTGATTAAAAACATAAATTTTCAAGTGAGAGTATAAGATGTGGTTTTTTATGACAAAAATCATAGTAATTACATGTAGAATTGGTAAAACGATATACCAACATTCATCAAATAGTTAGACATGCGATATTGGGCTTCGGATGTTTGATCATAGATGAAAACTAACTCTTACACTAACACTTGAAAATTCAAAGTTTTCAATTTCGAAAGTTCAAACGCAGCGGGCAAGGTTTTTAGCATATGTAGCTTTCTAAATAAAGGTCATTTCCCAGATATATTAACCAATAACTAGAAATTATACTACCACTTGGCAAAACATGTCACCAGCTTTCCGTCTAACGGGTCAGATTTGACATCTCCAAAAAATTAGAAATTTTTTCGTATCACATCTGACGTTATATTTTTTCAGAAGAAATAGGCGAATTCAAGCAAAATTAGTATCGTAGGTAATTAGTATCGCAGTTAATTATTGCTAAGAGTGACATTATTTTCAAAATACAGTTTGCTATTATTTAAAGAATGTTTAATTTTTCACGTCGCGTTTTCACGAAAAATGAGGAAAAATTTACCAACTCTATAATTTATCTTGAGAAGTAGTAGCTGGCCACGATATACTGGGAAAAAGTGTCTGAACAATCACGTTTAAGTATGAAACATTTCGTGTTGTATTGCATGAGCCAGTTCTCTTGCATTTTATCAATGTTCCTAACCCATTCTTGTGATAGTAATAAGATATCTTGTCATATAATCTAAAACATGATAACTATGTTGTGTGCTGCCTGTCAGTACGGCACCGATGCTGGCAGCCAGTTCTGGATATGAAGAATTGCCATAGCTAAATCGACGGACTTAATAATTTATCAAAATAATAGTGATTGATTTATAAGTTGCACAATGTAATTTAATTACATTTTGCACTTTTTCTGCACTTTTAAGGGAAAAATTAACAAAATAGATAACAAATAATATAAAGTTCAGAGATCTCATCAATGTTCGTTTAAAAAATAGATCGCAACAACCATCAAACGATCTATTGTAGAATGATCCGTAGTCATACTAATAATAATAATAATAATTGTAGCATTCAAAGATTTTGAATAGGTGCAATTACATTAGATTTAATGTTAGTCAACTTAATCAGTTAAAAATCCTAATTATTTTGCATACCTGTGATTATGTTTTTAAGTTACCTGATATGCGAGCCGATCGGCGTGGCGCTGCTGATGGTTCAGATAATTTGGGATTTATTGATTCTGCAAGAAGAAATATAGGGATTTTTGTTAAGGAAGTGTTTTAGCAATCCTCAGTGTTAATGTTCGAAATAAAAATGGACTCGTTAGTCGCTTCTTTTTCTTTGAATATGTTCAAAAACTCAAACGTTCTAATTTGCCAATAAGTGTTTAATTTGAAAGCCATTAAAAATTGTCTTTCATACATTTGATGTTTCCTTTATATTTTCGTTTAAAAAGTATTATAAATATCATTTGAATATGCATTCTGAAAAACACTAACAATTTAAAGATTTTTTTACATTGCTTTACCATTTAAATGAAATATCTAAATTGTCATATTTAATTTGCAAGGATAATATAGAAAGTACTGCTGTGCAAAACGTGAAAAGCAGTAACTACTTTTTTAACGAAATTCGAGATGTTGATATACTGCTGTAGAAAGTTCCTCTTAAATTTTTTAGAATACATAATTTATAATAAAAAATAGCGTTCGAGTCTAGCGTTACCTGATATTCCATAATACTGGCCAATGCCAAACAATCACATTTCGCTTACATCTTTAAAATTTGTAGTTACACAGTGTAGCGATATTTTTTTGAATGTGCACTATTTTCTTTTTTAGTTTATGAAAAATGCATTTGCGTATATACGAGGGTAGTTCAATAAGTCCTTAGAATGACCAACAGATGGCGCGCGAATCGCTCCAAATCATCTGTTTTCAGTCAGCACCACTCCCGACTAGATATATGGTGCAGTCACAGTCTACATCTTCTGAGTTTACGTGTTTTATAACCAATTGAAAAAAAAAAATTGTTCGTTAAGCAAAATGGAAAAAAAACGAGTTCAGAGCGGTAATCAAACATTTTCATTTAAAGGGTTTAACTCCATATGAGATAAAAAATGAATTGGACTCAGTTCATGGCATATCTGCCCCTGCCTTAGCAACGGTTTATAACTGGGTAAATGAATTTAAGCGTGGTCGTACATCAATAAGTGACGAACCACATTCAGGAAGGCCCGTAGAAGCAAGTACGCCCGAAATCATCAATAAAATCCACGATATGGTGTTGAAGGATAGAAGATTAAAAGTGCGTGAGTTAGCTGAGGCCACAAGGACAAGTTTATTTTATAAAAGAACAATTAAATTTTTTGCAATATTTTGTTGGTCAGTAAACTATCTAATTATATTTTTAATTCTTCCTTCAAGTCCTTTAAAAATTATGATTTGTCACAAACTGTTTGTACAAGCTCATCGACATTAAAAATAAATAAATTTTTAACAACAAAATTTTACTTGTTTCCGGAACTGATTTTTTAAAATGTTAACCTTAAAATTGGTAAATATTAAATGTTAACAGTAAACTATCAAAATAGTTGAGCCTACAGAATTATACATATTCTGTACTACAGTCAAACCTGGACTTAATGTCAATTTTGGGACTGACCGTAACATAAAATCCCAGCTATCAGCCAGGCATGTGTGAACTGTTTCCGGCGGATTTTACTGCGTGATAAAAAATATTTAAAAAATTGTTTTTCTAATACGGAGATAAGGGTAAAGTAAATATTTGACGGAAATTAGGAAAGAAATTTGCTGTTACACGTTCAAATAAATGTGTTTTTCTTTTTACGCGTACTTAAAACGTTAGCGAGCTGTTGAACATCTCGTTAAAAAAATGAGCTTTCTCTTGAATAATCGGTCCAGATACTGAATTGCCTCTGTCCTTTCTCCTGCTTAAACAATTCGGAGACAACAGTATCCAAAAACAATTGTCTATTTTTATTAAAACACTGGACTTCAAAACCTCAAATGGAAAGTGCGCACTACTGCGTTATCGCACAATGCAGGCGACGCAGTTTCCTAACCAGATATACGAAGAAGTTACATATGTCGAAGAAAATCACGTAATTTTACAAATATTATAGTAACTGTCTACGAAAAACATAGTTTTCACCATTTTCATGTCAACGCTTGACAATTAGAGGTTAGGACTTGGATGCTTGAAGTCGATCGGACCTCGCTTTCTATCATGTGAGATAGACAGAGACGATCCGATTGTGTTTTAATGACAGGTCTTTTCGTTTCGAAATGATCATATTCTCTCTATCTCTGTCTATCCAATACTTCTTCTTTGTTTTCTTTGCCAAATCGTAGAGCCTATTGGGTGGCTACGACAACGCCACCATGTCAGGAAATAGTTTGAATTTCATTTAAATATTGACAAGAAATCTTATGGTGAATGATTAATTCTAAAATGTGCCATAATATTTTTTATTCAAATGAATCGATATAATACTAATTTGCAATAATTATTCCCGTGTCAGATGGCTCTGTTATCAATGTCTGGTCGTACGGAATAATCCGATTAATACGATCGACTTTAGTAGGAACCGGAGACCCACTGCTGCTCGAAGTGAGCTCGCTATCTTGATCATTTGCGTGTTTCTCCCACTTCGAGTGAATTGTCGGAACGCTGTGACGCAGTTGCAGAGATAGGCCCTTAGGGCGCGGCCCCTTAGCACAGAGCTGCTGGTTTGTCCAGCAGCTTCTCTCATCCATCACTGCGGCACGGCTTTAATTCTTAGCAACCTTAAATGGAGGATCACTGAATCTAGGCTTGACTGTAATTTTAAAATTAAACAATTTTTCTGTGCGACTGAAATAATTTAACATCTATTAATAATTTAAAAAATTGACACACAATCAATGAATGCTTATTCCTTTCACATGCGCACGAAGTTTAAGGTAGCTGCTGGCCATTACCACCATGTTACTTATCTGGCAGATAATAGAATAAAACAATTTTTTAATCGAAGTGTTTTGAAAAAATCGTAAATGCTACTTTTATTTTCTGATCGGTATGATATACCTAATATTTAGAAGTTTTTCAAATATTTTTTTTGAGTTTATATGGAAGAGATTAAATTTTTTAAGGAGATCCGATAATGCAAAACAAAATCTTGAATGAACTCGTTATTGCAACTTGTCATTTTTAAGGACATGATCTTCTTCATTTTGTCAAAAGTACATTTTGAAAATAAGAAAGTTTTTCTATTCTAAAAAAATTATTTGTAATTTTGAGGGCTTCTTGATCTTTTTTCGTTCTTAGGTGTCCATAAAAAATTTAATTTATCCTACATAAACTCAAATGAGAAATCAAAAAAAAATGGTAAAACTTAGGCATATTATGCATATTAAGAAACAAAATTAACATTCAATCAATTTATTAATTTTTTATAGTGATTTACTCAACTTTATATAGTAACTAAATAAGGTTATAAAAATGCGTGAAGTGAAAAATAAAAAATAAAAATAATTGCAAAACTCTATCAAAACAATAAGAAGTCCCTATTCTGACATTGTAAACGTGACATAGCCTGTTTCTATTTTTAAATTATTGCTTTCTGATTGTTTGCAAAAAGTTAAGAAAAATAAGAATTTTCAAAATTATAATGTATCAACGGGCAAGAAACTAATTACACAAGAGCGCCAATATAAGATGAACTGACTTACTCCTTCCTAGAATTGCTGGCACATACAGTTTTTCAGCACACAGGCAGTGCTACAACGCATCGCCACCAGTGTGTATAGAATGTTTACGTTTCCATCGACTGATTTATTCGCGAGGCCAGTGCGAGGCAACCCCCGAGACTGTTCTTATATTGACGCTCTTATGTTTGGATACTTAAGACCCTCATGGGCAAATTTTGAACAGAATTCTGTTTTCGATTTTGAAAATTTTCAATGGTTTTAAGTTTCTGTAGTCTTACCTACAAGATTTCTTCAAACTATTTAAGGGAGCGTTTATTTATAAAAAAAATGTTTAAAAGGTTGCACATAGATAATGGCTTGTCATACCAGAGAATTTCACAAGTGTAAAAAGTTTATTCTTGTGTCAAAGATTATTAAAAAAATAAATTAAAAAATATATATTATGGTTATTGAGGGTTGCAGAATTTCGGGACGAAGAGATACTTTGTTTAATACATAATTAACTTGATATTGTGTTAAATATTTTACTTACGAACGGAGTGAAGAAACATCTCAAATGTGAGGAATAGCGTGAAAACCAAAATCTTCATTTTGCTGCTGGCGGAGAGAAATTGGGTTTAAATTATTTCTCAGACTGTAACTGAATATATTTTGGATATGTTTTACTTGTATATATATACTAGCCATTACCTGATTCTTGTCGGAAATTGTTGTCTACGTGTAGACCAGGGGTTACAGACAGAACCCCTCCCCCTTTTATAACTCCACCAATTAAGTTTGCAAGATTTTTGTTATCATTCTAGAAGTTTCAGCCATCAAATAAAGCAACTTTATTTGTGTACGTCCATCCTATAAAGTACCAGAATCTTAAACACATTATCTCACACATAAATTCTATAGATATTGCTTATGTAGAATTAAAAAGGCTTAATCAGTTTTACCGTAACTTAGATATTGAAACATTTTGTTTAAACAGTATAAACCTCGGTAGAGATAAAGCCGCGGGTCAACAAATATACTTAGAATTAAATAGCTTAAAATGACACAAATGTACAACTGTATTATTTTAATTTCTGAGCAAAAAGAAATATCGAGTTTATTAACCAACATTTTTTACCAAATATTCTGGTTCTAACCGCCTAGAAAAACTAATAAAAAATAAAGATCCCATTTTGCGGCCAAACTGTACAAGACATGAAAAGAAATTAATAGGCAATAAGATCCAATGAAATGCCTGATAACAAAATAGTTTGTTTTTTTATTAATAGGATGCGCACTTTTGTAACCATTATCTGAATTAATAGTTTCTTCCACAAAACCTACACAAAAATTGTCAAGACGACCCAGTGCCGTAACGTACTCGGTCAGCAGCCCACCAGAACTGTTTTTAAAACTTTTGCCATTTAACCATCCAAGGAAAAATCTAATTCCATAACTGTCCTTGTCGATACTGCTCAATCAAAAAATTTGAGCTTTGAGTACGTTTTTAAAAAATACAAGAAAATCGAAATTTTTTATTTCAGTGTTCTCCATATCTCAAAAACAATAATAAGCGACAATTATTTCACCAGATTCATGTTAAGCATTAAAATAAACATAAAAAATGTGAGTTTAAATAAAATAGAAGGGGATTAACCATTTATGCAGTTTAACTGATTTTTTTACTAGCTCTCAGACATTTATTTCGATCTATCTTATATTTACAAAGTTTTTAGGCGCTTAAGTTAATTTTGAATTTATTATGCATTTGCGTTCTTGGCGGGTTGAATGCGGGTTTGCTTGGTTAACCTGCAAACCCTTAGGATGTATCTCAGTGCAAAAAAGTTGTGCTTAAACATCGAAAATAAGTGAATAAAAAAACTGCTTTAAATAAGTTGATGTTCATATTTATAAATTACTATTACTTTTTTATAATAAAAACAGAATTGTGGGTTTTTAAAAGCACTTGAACAATATACACTCAAAAATAATATCACTGATTCAACGGATGAAATTATGTCAAAAAAATTTTCGTTTCTTTTAAATGAAAATGTATGTAAATGAAACAAAATGCATTAAATAAAATTTATTATCAGAATTCCTAAATAATTTTACTTTCTACGTGGATCTGGAAAAGTACAATTTGAAGAACGCAGCCCTCATCTTATCAGTATATGTATACAGCAAATAATAATTATAGCACTTCCTAATGTATGCAAATAAAATTATTTAGCGGGTTTGTACAAACGTGCGAGGTTATTCTGAATTATAACTGGTTATTTTTGTAGACTTTTAAAGTTATCTGATTAAATTCTTACTGAAATCAAAACTTTTTAATTCTACAAATTGAGCAACTTAATTTGGACATGCAAATTTTTTTTTTAATATTATATAAAAATATTTTTTAAACCCAAATAAAAAAATGGAAAAAATATATTAGGCTATCTCTAAATTCTCTCCCTCATTTCATTTTTATCTGGTCCTTTTTTATTCTAACTCTTCTAATCTTTTTAAAAAAAAGTATTTACGAAAATTTACCAATGTTTCGTTGTTTATTCACTCTTTTTGGGGCAAAACAAATTATAAATACATTTTGTTACTCACATACATTTTTACTTAGAATAAACAAAAACTATGCTCAAAATAAATAAAAATTTGTTTGAATTTGTATAAAAGATATAATATCTATAATGAGTTAAGTAAAATGTTTCAAAATTTGAGTAAAAATGATCAAATGAATCGATTTATAAATCATTTGATTTTTTATTATAAAAAAACAGAATTTTGCCTTTGAAAATTTTACTAATTCAATTAGTAATTTTTAATCCTATCTAATAAAGTTGAAGGAACAAAATTCTCGATAATCTTGCACTCGTTGTTGATGCTCTTAATTTCACTTGAATAGAAGTTGTTGCTTCTTACCAAAGCAAGAATTTTGACCTTCAGATTGTGAAATAGTTTGCTACCAGGTGATCAAAGATATCTTCGTAAGTATTTTTAAAGAAATGTTTTTAACAGAAAAAACTTATTTATATTATAGAAGTAAATATAATAATGTGTGTTCCTTATGATTTAATTTTATTCATTCACACACTTAAAAAGCTTTTTTTTTTAAATTTGTTTTATGACCAGGTAACGTTTTTTCGGAATTAGGTGTTCTCTAAAGTTTCCAAGAGCAGAAGCTTTCCACTTTTTCCTAGACCCTAGAATTAATTTACAGCAATTTTACCAAATTAAAAAACTTTAATTATGAAAATCAATTTTATGTTGCGTGCCAACCGTGTGCCATAGAAAAACGAGTATTTGATTCTGGATTCTTAAATAATATTTAAATATTGTTTTCGAGTAGAAAATTAGTTATTCTTAGGTTTGTGATACTACGATTGCACGGTGGCACGAGCCTTTGTAACAAGGTCACTAAGTCAGCACTTTAGAATAATGGCAATGAAGAAAGAGGTGAGCTCGAGTGGAGGAGAAAATTCCATTCAAATTTGAAAGTAATATTTCAAAAAACCTTTGAAAACCTGAATTGCATTGAGGATTGCCAATAGAATGAAAAAGAAGAGAAATATGTATAAACAATAAGAAGATGCATGAAGAATTTTTAGGATTAATGTCGAGCGAAAACGGTGCACCTCCACGATTCAATGCAACTTTTCAAATTCCACATTTCGTCCAGTGAATCTAGCCCATTTCACCCTCGATTCCTGCGTGCAATAGTAACTTTGAAAACATGAACGATGGTTCTTCATACCATCCTATTATTACCCATATATTATTACGCAATTCAAACAAAAAAATTATTATTTTACTTGCAAATTGATTATTAAGTAAGATTCTCCTTCAAAATGCAATAATTAATTCAACGGCAAGAAATAAATGTTTTGGAATGTGAATGCCCGGTAATAATAACTTCATTATCAAACAATGTTTAATAATTTTGTTAATCACATCGATATTGTTGGTTCTTAAATGTTACATTGTTAATTAAAAAAAGTTCCTTTTTCGTTATTGCTGCGAGCGTCAATTCAGCAATCGCAAATCGAGATTTGCCACTGAAGTCAATACTTGAGCGTTTATATTTTATAAAACAACAACGAAAATTTGGTTTCATCGAGTTGCAAATATTTTTTATGTTGCAACTAAGGGCAACTTTTGAAATGACCGTTTTTCAATGAAAAAAGTTCGCAGCTCATTGTAATTTCATATATCGAGTGCATGTATTTAAAAAAAAAATGTTGATGCCGAGTTCAATTGTTTATAACAGTCAGGGGCGCAGAATTCAATTTTTTTAACAATTTATATCTCCGCTTCTAATTAACATTAAGAGTCCAAATTTAAGGATATGATAAAACTATCTTCAGGCTTTCGACGTACCCCCCAGACATTTTATTTGAATCCTTATCACGGGGGAGAAGGCAAGTGAAAGTGACCTCTCCGCGGAGCCTCAATGTCCTGCGTCCGAGGGCGCTGGGGAGGGGGTAAAGATTTCTTGCTTTTCGTCGCTCACACGGAAACGCTGTGGCAACTTCAAACTCGCTCGAGAAGTCATATCTACGAAACTACTCGATAAAAATTGATGATTATTTCTTTAATTTAATAGAGCGCATCGAGGCAAAAAATAATCTTCACTCGAATATGCGCTAATGCAATTTTTTAATCGTATTATTTGTAATCGAAAATTGCAACTATAACATTTTTCAATGAATGTTTAATCAAAATATTGAAACAGCGTTTGCGAATCATCGCAAATGTGCGTTATAAATTGTTTGTTCGCTACATCAACTCGCCGTAACTTTCATTATGAAAATTTCTCGGTAAATAATATATCGGCTTAGAATGATTTGAATTTTTTTAAATTCTTATAACTTCCTTTAAATCTTCTCCATTGCACCAAACCCCAAAATTAACTCACTTTCTCTCTTCTATAAATTCACTGAATTCTCTTAATTTAGATAACTTCCTGAATTTCCAGAACTTTAAAATCATTTTAAAAAAATGCAGAGGAATTCAAAAGCATTGAAGACATTCAGAGAATCCAAAGAATTCAGGAATTTCAAGAAATCAAATAAGTCAGAGACTTCGCAAATTCAGAGATTTCAGGTAATCAAGGGACTATAAACAATTCAGGAAAATTAAGAGAATTTAGAAAAATTAATTTTATTTTCATTCTAAACAATAAAAAATCAAAATGAATTTAAATACACTGGTGCTTGGAATTACTCACCCAGGATTTTCTAATTCCGATAATTGCTACAGCAGCGCACAGTGGTCTGGAATAGGAATTTACTGTTCATAATCGCCCACAGGTCGTATTTCTTAACCGATTTATAAGTTTTTTCTTAGAAATGGTCAGCAACTAATTTTTAAGAGAATTGTGGTTTGCTTTTTTTAAATTTTTTTTCACAGAGCAACAATATATAAACAAATATAATGACAAAATTGACCATTTTAGCTTTGTGAATTTTTATCTCAAGAAAAAATACAGATAGAAACTCACTATCAGCCGTCATTATTGCACATGCATTCATAGAACATAATTAATTTTAATAATATTCAACTTAATTATTATTATTATATACTTTAAGCTTTATCAAACATAAACAATATAGATGGTTTAGAAAAATTTAGTTAAACAAGTCTCCTAATCGGCTGTTTCCTCGTAGAAAAAAATGTTTTTTTCTTCAATAATTATTAGAGTGACATTTATTGCGGTGACTAACCAGTTAAATTAAATCAAGAATAATTTATATGATTGTTATAAACAATTTTTTTAACAAAACTATGATTCATTTTTTTTACATGCAAAAGGACGGTTTTCCACTGAAATTATCCGACAATAAACTAACATTGATTCCAAAATTGGACATGGGACATTAAATAATAATTTGCTTAATTGTTAATAACAATTTTAAAACAATGCGTGACAATCTGCGGTTGGTCGTAGAAAAAAGTTATTTATTCTTCAATTATTTTTGTGATAATCTTATTTGTGTTATTGAATCAATGAAAAAATTGATACTTGTTCCTCATTTATTTTTCAGGAAGTAGCATAAAACAAATGATAGATAGGTGACTTCTAAAAACGTAAGTACAGCTTTATTGCTATGGACAGTTTGCTACAGAAATTGTTATTAACAATTACGCAAATTATTATTTAATGTCCTATATCCAATTTTGGAATCACTGGGGCGCAAGAACCAACTGATTAAAAAAATAGTTTAATGTTGAATTTGTTTACAGTCGCGAACTCTCTTTTGTTAAAGCTCTTTTGGCTTTAACGAACACATTCTCATCGCGTATCTCGCGCTTCGCACTCGATTTTTTCCAACCTGTCATCTTTTCTACATTATACACAACACTTTTATATGAATTATAATACATTTTTTATGTAACTCTGCCTGGGATTACTTATTACAAAATTGCAAAATAAAAAGCAAATTGTATTTATCATGATTATTTTTGTATTTGTTTCTTATTTTGCTTTAAATTGTATTCTACGCTGCTCTGAAACATGTATCATTTCAATAAATGTATATCATTACAATTCATAATATGCATACAAATTAAATCATACTAATTCTTATTTCCTTGTTTTTATAATTTGTTTATTTTTAATGTTGTGTTTTACTATTAAATATAAACTATTGCGCATCTGCGTAGGGTCTAATACAGGAACCTATATAGGGTCCGATATAGGAGCCTATCTCCTCTTTCGTCTTTTCTGTGCTTTTTCCAAAAAGTTAATTTTTTAATTTTTAATCTTATGTTTTACGATTAAAAGAAAATCTACTCGCCCTATCCAAAAATAATTAATAATAAATTTATCGATCTTTTTTGGCGAACAACTTTTGTCTGGTAATTTAAGTTCATACCTTGTGTCGTTTTTTCAAACAAAATTAATATTTTTATTTAAAATGTTATTTTTCACCACTAAAGCAAAAACTAACTGTCCCATCAAAAATTATAGTTCTTTTTTAGATGAAGAAGTTTCGTCTCATTTTTTCTCGTAGCTTATATCGAAAAGTGATTCATTAATTTCTGAGTACTATGAACAACCTTACATAGAATTTTTAAATCATGAAAAAATGAGGTTTCAAACATTTTTGGTAGGATCAAATTTGGAATTTTCAACTTTTCGACCAAATTAAAAAAGTTTTTATCATGCTCTTGTAGGACTTTCAAAAAGCAAAGTTTTTCTTTTCTTGACTTTTTTCATATCATGCGTTGTTTGGCTAAAAATGTTCATTTAAGTTTTTTTTTTTATTTTGAAAATGCTCTAACTCTGATAATTTTCATATTATAAAAAAGATTCAGAAGGATAAATTGTTTTAGTTTTGAATTACTGTGAACAACCGTGCATAGAATTTTTACACCTTGAAAAAATGTAGTTTCAAAATTTTTTGTACGATCAAATTTTGAATTTTCAACTTTTTGACCAAATTGAAAAAGTTGTTATTATAATCTTCTAGGGCTTTCAAAAAGCAAAGTTTTTTTATTCCAGACTTTTTTTCGTATCATGCGTTGTTATTCCTTGAATTTTCATCCGAAATGGTTATGTAACGAACTTGTCCTTTAGTTGAGGACACTAAACGAGTGTACCAAAGGACAATCTGATAATTAATTTTTTCAAAAGTTATCGTGTTCACAGACAAACAGACATACAGACATACAGACAGACAGATTCGTAAAAACCTGTTTTTCGGATTCAGGGGGTCACAAAACCTGGACATTTGATGAAAACTGGGGGGGGGGGGAGTCAAATTTTACACAAATCTACTAGCTTCTCTGATAAGAATGTAAAAATAGAAGTCTCTCTTGACGTCGATAAGTACTGCATTACGTAACGTGCAATAAAATAAGCTTTCTTCAATCCGTGTGACGGTTTCTTGATTTTTTTTATTTTAAGTAGTGAAGGGTAGAAGTAACAAATAGTAAATAAATAGGACGTCCACGACAAAAGAACTCAGTATTTGTTTGGTTTCAGGTAATCTTATGCTCACTCAAGCCCATATAATTTACCTCATAACTCTCATAAAGTGAAGTTAGCTGACGGTGCGCTGTAGTGGAACAACCACATCGGCTAAATTCACGACGTTGAAGTTTGCCACAGATATGGATTTCAAAATTGTGTAATTAATATTAAAAAAACTAAGAGTCACATCGAAAAAGTAAAAACACCTCTCGATTCGTCTCGGAAATATCTCGATGTGCATTTTTTTTGTTTAAACAATTTTTTAAACAATTACGCTATTTCTTATTTTTCTGCAATTGTTATAAACAAAGTATGCATCGGATCGAAAAACCAAGTGCACCAATGCATTCCTCTCGAAAAAATCTAGATGTGCATTTTTTTGTTTTTTCTTAAACCCATTTTTTAAACAATTATAGCATTTGTTGTTTAGCTCTAATTGTTTAAAAAATGGGTATAAGAAAAAACAAAAAAATGCACATCTAGATATTTTCGAGAGGAATGCATTGGTGCATTTGGTTTTTCGATCCTATGCATACTTTGTTTATAACAATTGCAGAAAAATAACAAATAGCGTAATTGTTTAAAAAATTGTTTAAGCACAAAAACAAAAAATGCACATCGAGATATTTCCGAGACGAATCCAGAGGTGTTTTTACTTTTTCGATGTGACTCTTAGGTTTTTTTATATTAATTACACAACTTTGAAATCCATATCTGTGGCAAAATTCAACGTCCTAAAAGTTCGGGGAGTTAGAAAACGGGACATGTGTGAAATCTTCGAAATTTTTAATAATTTTTTCAAGAATCTTTAGAAAATTATATATTTATATAACCATAATAATAAATAAACAAACACACTTTTAAAAAAATGTTTAATCCTAATTTGTATTTTGTGTTAAAAAATTATTGATCCTCGAAATTAAAATTTGGGATGACTGAATTGTACAATTTCATGCAATTCATTCAATTCAATCATTATTTTAAGAGAATGTTCCAAAGTATTTTGAAACATTCTAACAGATGTTTAACATTATCAAAATTTAAGGAAAAATTAGACTCATTGTTTGAAAGGATTTGTAGTTTTGGTTTTAATTGTGAAAAATTACATTAAAACTAAAAAATACGATTTTTGGGAAAAACGACTCAAGGTGCGAAAAAATTTGTTGAACAAAATTTATGCACCCAATAAAGATCTGTAAATTTGTTGAAAATAATTTTCCGATGGAACGCCCAGTTTTTGTTTAATCGTTAAAAATAACATTGAAAATAAATAATGATTTTTGTTGGAAAATGGAAAAAAGGTAAGGAAAAAAAAACAAATTAACATATGAAAGTTTTTCATTCAAAAAAGGATCTAAAAATGTATTATTATTCATTTTTGGAGAAGACGTACAGATTTTCGTTTAATCGTAAAAAATAAGATTAAAAATAAAACAATTACATTTGTGGAAAAAACGGCACAAAAGACGAAAACAAGGAATAGAAAAAAGTTCTATAACTAAAAAAGATTAACATTCATCAACTCTTCTTATAAGAATAGGTTAGAAATAAAAAAAAATAACTTATGAATAAATGATGCAAATTATAATACCTTTTTATAAACAAAAAATTATTGGCCTAAATCGTATCTGCAAATTTTTTTAGCATCACCTTATGCTAGGATGTGTATTTTTTGTTCAAATCGTAAAGATAGTATTAAAAATGAACAAATTAAGTTTATGAAAAAACGACAAAAGTTGCAACAAAATGTTTAATAACAATTTTCTTTGTAGAATGCACTTTTTCAAATATAAAAAAGACAATATATAATATAGTAAATATAATATTATAGTATAAATAATATAATAATATATATTAATATCAATTTAATAAATCAAATTTTTCATTTTTGCTATTCTATTAGATGATACCAATTATTATTAATAAAAATTAAAATTTTGATTCTAATTTTTTTTAATATTGCGAAGTAATTCTGTTTTCAAAATTTTGCTACCAGACTGTAATGTATCTACTTTTTCACACATTCAAAAAGAAAAGAATGATTACAAAATATCGAGAATGCAGTTAGCGATGAAAAAATTGTTGGTCCGGTAATCAAAAAATTCCCGGAAACTAAACATTTTTAAACAAAATGTAAATTTTTGAAGATTTTTAACGATTTTGAAGGTCTTAAGATAATTAAATTTGTTTTCTTAAAATTCAAATGAAAATTGGGGAAAAAAATTGTATTGAAAAATAATTTAAAGAAAGTATTTTAAAATATTTTAAAACATTTTTAATAATTTCCTAGATTCCCAGAAAAGAATGACGAAGATTTCAAAGTAAAATTGTTCAGTTTCTCAAGATTTTCAAAATTTAAAAAAAAATTGAATAAGTTTAATAGATATTTAGAAGTTTTGAAATGATACAAAGTTTCTGAATATTTCTACTAAAAAATTAAACAGTTTCTTATGAATTTTGAAAGGTTTCAAGAGAATAACAAATTTTTTTTACGATTACGGACGAAATTTTAAGTGAAATTTTTTAATATTTTAGAACACTTATTTTAAGAGAATATTAAAAAACATTTTGAAACATTCCAAAACATGTTTAGCTTATAAAAAAGGAATCTGAAAGATTTAAAAGAATTTGTTTTTAATTTTGTTGAATTTTTTCAAAATATGATGGAAAATTAGAATTATTTTAAAAGATACTTAAAATTTTTTTTTAAATGTCAAATATAACAAAAAATTAAGACAAACTGTAGATTTTCAAAGGTGTCAAGATAACAAAAAAATTTCTTATGATTCCTGGCAATATATTTAAAATGATTCTTTGTCTTATAAAATAATTATAAGAGAATAATTAAAAAGATTTTAAAACATTACGAAAAATGTACAAAATTGTCAAAAATGAATCCGGAATTTTTTTAAAGAAGTATAGGATTAATTCGAGTCAGTTAAAAATATATTCAGGAATTTTCTGAATTTGAAGAAATTAAAAAAATCTTAAATAGGACAGAATTTTTGGAACTAGAAAAAACATATGTAACTACAAAAGAAAATCGATAAAATTGGAGAAAAAGGAAAGTTGACGCAATTAGAAAAAGAATGAGAAAAGGAAAGATTTTTTTAAAGCAGGAGTGGAATGAAAATTGAAAAACGGAATAAAAAGAGATAGAATGTTTGTAAAGAGGAGCAATTTACAAAATAATAAAAAGTGTCAGGAAAGGATAAATTTGTTGAGGATCTAAAGTTGCTGGGAAGGGGAATAGAACAAAAAACTGATAAAACTAGATAGAAAATAATATAATATTTTCAGACAAAAATATATAATTAAAAAATGACAAAATGGAATAGAAAATTAAATAATTTAAAATTGTATAATACCATAGCAGGCGCTGATCCATGTTTTCTTATCATTTTTAAAAAATATTCTCCTGCAGATTTTTAGTTCCATTTTTCAACCAGTGGGGGTCCTCTCAAAATATTGTTATCAGTCTTCATTTTAAAATATTAACAACTTTCCTGAATATTCTTAACTTTAAATCTTATCTGAACTTTTATGAACCACTGCAATGAATAAACAACTAGAAATAAAAGAGAACTGACTTCTGAGTCTCACATAATACTGTACAGTCTGTCAAGTTAAAGCGTGGGTGGCTTTACTCGCAGTCGGTAAGGTGTATCGACATGATTTTGGTCTCAAAATATTAAGAAGAGCTCCCTCTTTCAT
>NC_046661.1:129733522-129740869 GCF_010883055.1 Belonocnema kinseyi
CCACCGGCAATGACCGACATGAGGTAAATGAAAATGGCCCTCAACCCTTGACATGTGTCCGTCGCGTGGCCATCGTAGATTTATCGCAAGCACACAAACTGATATCGGCTTTGACTCAGGCAGATTAAGAATTGAAATTGTTGGTATTTTACGCCCACTTAAACTGTTCGATTGAGAAGCAAGCAATTTTTGACAGATACAATCTGGCAGATAAATGAGTCAATTTTGTGTGTTTTTAACTGTCCAGTGTTTCACCTTAAAATCCGTTTGTAGATTTTATATATTTGTGCTATAATTATTATCCCTAGCTGGTTAAATTTAATGCCAGATTAAGCAAATCTGCAAATACCTCAAGAAATTGTAGGTTATGTTTCTATGTTTACCTTTCAGCTTCACTCTCCTCATCATTGTTTTCAGGTTCTTTTTTCAGAATTATCACACCAGGTGCGATCGAAAAATCGTTGGATTATCAACATCAACCACTAAATATTTGACTTAAAAAAAAGAAAGTCAACCACATATTTTAAGTGACAAAAAATTAAAGAAATGTACAACTTCAAGTCGGGTGGTCACTGACTGGGAAAACCGGTAACTATACCCCAGATTTTTGAACACCAAGAAGTATCCTAGAGTTTAGAGGAAAACCCGGAATTTTTCAGATTAGTTTTTTACTTTTGTTGATTTTATCTAAATTTTCCTAAAAAGTCTTCTTTTTTTTTTGGGTAGCAAAATCAACTATATTGATGAACACTCGTCTATTTCGAACAGCCAGTTCGATCTTTTAGATCTTTTAGGTTTTAAATTAGAAACAGTTAAATTCATTCAAAAAATACGAATTTTCAACGAAATACTTAAATTCTCAACTAAGAAAAAGTAATTTGAAAAATAAGCAGTTGAATATTCACTTGAAAAAATTAATTAAAAAAAAGAAGATTTTTCAAAAAAAGAAATTAATTTTGAACTAATTGTAAGATTACGAATCTTTTACCAATTTAATTAATTTTAAAGAAAGTAGTTCAACTTTCAACCAACAAGTTGAATTTTTAACAAAATACTTGAATTCTCAACTAAAACAAATTAGTTGTTAACCAAACAGTACAATTTTTAAACAAATAGTTAAATTTTCATTTAAAAAATTGAGTTTGAACCCAGAATATAAATTGTCAACAAAAGACATGAATTATGAAGAAAGTAGTTTTAACTATCAACCAAAGAGTGGAATTTTCAATCAAAGAATATGAATTTTTTACAAATAACGCAGTAGTTGATATTTCAGCCAGAGAAGATTTTAAATTATAATTTAATAAAAAATTAAATTTAAACGAAAATAAGAATTTTAAATAAAATAGTTCAATTTTTAACAAACGATGAATTTTCAACTAAGATTATGAATCTTCAACCGAAAAAAATGAATTTTGAAGAAAGTAGTGCAACTTTTAAGCAATAACTTGAAGTTACAATCTAAGAAGATGAATTTCAAAAAATGTAATATTTGGTATTACAAACAAACAAAATATTGTTTTAAATGAGAAACAGTTAAATTTATTAATAAAATACGAATATTCAATAAAATATTTAAATTCTCAACCAAGAAAAATTAATTTTAAAACAAACAATTGAATATTCAGTTACAAAAATTAATTAACGAAAAATGTTTCACTAAAAGAAATAAATTTTTAACTAATTTTAGTTCAATTTTTAACCAAATAGTTAAATTTCCTTAAAAAAATTGAATTTTAACCCAGAATATAAATTTTAAACAAAAAAAAATGAATTTTTAACTGAGATTATGAACCTTTAACCAAAAAAGATAAATTTTAAAGGAATTAGGTCAACTTTTAACCAAAAGGTTGAATTTACAATCTAAGAATATGATTTTTTAACGAAAAATCTAATATCTTATAATACAAACAAAAAAGATTTTGTTTTAAATTAGAAACAGTTAAATTCATTCAAAAAATACGAATTTTCAAAGATATTCTTAAACTCTCAACTTAGAAAAATTAAATTTAAAACAAACAGTTAAATATTCAGTTAAAAACTAATTAAACATTTTTTTTACTAAAATGAATAAATTTTTAACTAAAAGTAATATTATGAATCTTTAACTAACAAACTGAATATTAAAGAAAGTAGTTCAACTTTTAACACAGTTGAATTTTCAACCTAAAAGGTTGAATTTTCAAAGAAATAGTTAAATTCTCAACTAAAGCAAATTATTTTTCAACCAAACAATTCGATTTCTAAACAAATAGTTAAATCTTCAGTTAAAAAATTGAGTTTTAACCCAGAATATAAATTTTCAACAAAGATTATGAATCTTTGATCAAAAATAAATAATGAAGAAACAGTTAAATTTATATGAAGTATACGAATTTTCAACAAAATACTAGAAACCTTAACTAAAAAAAATTAATTTTCAACTTAACAGTTTAATTTTCTGCCAAATAATTAAATTTCCAGTTTAAAAAATTAATTTTAACCAAAAAAATATTTCCCCAAAGAAGTATCGTTTTCAACCAAAAAGATGTATTTTCAACTAAAATTATGAATCTTTAACAAACAAAAATATATGAATTTTAAAGAAAGTAGTTCAAATTTTAACCAAATATTTCATTTTGAATCAAAAACAGTTGCATTTTCAAACCAAATAGTTAAATTATCAATGAAAAAAGAGACGTTAAAGAAACATAAACTAATTTTTAACAAAGTAGTTTTATTTTAAGCAAAAGAGATGAATTTTCAGCTAAGATTGTGAAACTTTAACCAACAATTGATTTTAAAGAAAATAGTTCACTTTTCAACCAATAAGTTGAAGTTTCAATCCAAATAGATTAATTTTTAACAAATAGTTTAATAATTAATATTTTAACCAAAAAATATTTAATTTTAAATCAGAAACAGTTGAATTTATCAAAAAAATTGAAATTTTCAATCAAATATTTGACTCGTCAACTAAAAAAAAACTAATTTTCCGCCAAATAGTTGCATTTTCATCCAAAAAAACGTGATTTTCTACCAAAAAATACATCTTCTCAATAAATCACATGCATTTTTCGATGAAAAAGTGAAATTTTTAGCCCAGAGGATTAATTTTCTACTAAAAGGTCAAATTTTTAACAAAATACATACACTTTTAACCAAATAATTAAAATTTTAATTTAAAAATATACATTTATAAACAAAAATTGAATAGTTAAATTTACAATTAAAAAAAATAACCTAGAAAAAAGCGATTTATCCAAAAAATAGTTTAATTTTTAAGCCACGAAATACAAATAATAATAATTATTAAAAAATACCAAAAAGGACGAATTCTCAACAGAATTGTTATATTTTTAATCAAAATAATGAACTTTTTACAAAGCAGTTGAACTTTCAACAAAAATAGTTGCATTTTTAACTCAAGAAGATGAATTATCAGCAAAGTACATATATTTTCAACCAAACATGAAACAGTTAAATTTTCAGTTAAAAAAACGATTTTTAACCAAAATAATAACCAAATACATTAATTTTCAACCAAATACTTAAATTGAAACAAAATTGATCTATGAATTGAACAGTTACATTTTCAGTTACAAAAATTAATTTTCAACAAAGAAAAAAATAAATTTTAAACAAAAGGTATGACTTTTGAACTAAAATAATGTATCTTCAACAAAAAATAAGGACTTTTTAACAAAATAGTATTTTCAAGAAAAACAGATTCAGTTTCAACCAAAAAGTAACATTTTAAATAAAAATGCTGAAATTTCAACAAAGATATATAAAATTTACACTCGACTTGAATTTTCGAAAACGAAAAAATGAATTCCAAATGAGAAGATTAATTGTTCACCAAAAAGGGTGAATTTTTATCAGCGTTTTTCAACTTTTAAACAATTAGTTCAATTTTCAACCAAAACGAACAAATTTTCGACAAAAAAATGTATTTCTTAATCATAACAAATCAATATTCTACTAAGAAGATTAATTTACTATCAAAAAAGATTAATTTTCTACAAACAAAAGCGATGAATTCTGAGAATTTTAAACGCAGTTTTAAACGAAAAAATATTTCCACAAAAAATTATAGTTTTCAACCAAAAAGATGTATTTTCAACTAAGATTATGAATCTTTAACAAAAAAAATATGAATTTTAAAAAGAGTATTTCAAACTTTAACCAAATATTTAATTTTAAATAAAAAACAGTTGGATTTTCAACCCAATAGTTAAATTGTCAATGAAAAAATAAACTTTAAACAAAAAACTAATTTTTAACAAAGTAGGTTTATTTTAAGAAACAGACATAAATTTTCAGCCAAGATTATGAAACTTTAACCAAAACAATTTATTTTAAAAAAAGTAGTTCATTTTTCAACCGAAAAGTTGAAGTTTTAACCCAAAAGAATTAATTTTTAACAAATAATTTAATAATTAATATTTCATCCAAAAAATATTTATTTTTAAATCAGAAACAGTTGAATTTATAAAATAAATTGAAATTTTCAATAAAATATTTGTATCCTCAACTAAAAAAGACTCATTTTCCGCCAAATAGTTGCATTTTTATCCAAAAAACGTGATTTTCTAACAAAAAATTCATCTTCTCAATAAATCTCATACATTTTTCAATTAAAAAGTTAAATTTTCAGCCCAGAGGATTAATTTTCTACCAAAAAGTCAAATTTTTAACAAAATACATGCATTTTCAACCAAATAATTAAAACTTTAATTAAAAAATATACATTTATAAACAAAAGTTAAATAGTTAAATTTACAATTTAGAAAAAATTAACCTAGAAAAAAACGATTTATCCACAAAATAGTTAAATTTTCTAGACATAGAATGAATTTTTAACTGAAATTACGAATCTTTAACTAAAAAATTACTGCATTTTTGAGGCGAAAATACAAATTTTCTAACCCGAAATTGTAAATTTTCAACATAAAAGTTAATTCGAAATCAAAACAGATTAGTTATTAATCATAAAGATGAAGTTTTAATAAGATATTTCCAGTTTTAAATAAAAAATATGAAATTTCCACAAGAAAAAAATGAATTTTTAAGTTAAAAAACGAATTTTCAAGAAAACAATTGAATCTTCAACCAAAAAGGATGACTTAATGCATGCACGGCCCCTAAACGAAATTCGGATTCATTGACCTACAAAAAAACATTAAATTTTCTTCTTTTCAGACATGAACTTGTGTAGATTCCCAGATCAGATCCGATTCAAGATATCTTACGAAAAACCTAGTTTGTAGAAGTGGAGCCAGTTCTATCGCAGCAATGCCACTTTATCAGCACACTGTTAATTTTATATGCATTTAGACACTATCATTAGTTTAATTTTAAGTCGATTAATCCTCATAAAAGTCGATTAGTCTCACACCCTATAAGTACAAAATTAGATTTTTCCATTTTCTATTGCTATTTAATCAAGTCAAAGTATTAAAAGCTTTCTCATACTTAAGAATCATAATTTATTTTAAGCTATCCTTTTTCCATTCTGGACTATTCATCAAATCCAAAGTTATTTGGATTTTTGTAATAAATAGTAATAATTATTAATTGTAAGCTGCTGACATTTTGAAAATATTTTATAGATGTATATTTTTCCGGTCAAATTAAAAATCGAGTTTTTCATTTCAAATATGAAAGCTTCAGTCGAAAATGGAATAATGTTTAACAAAATAGTTGAATTTTTAAACGAAAGAGATTAATTCTGAACGCGGAATTTAATAGTAAAAATTTTCAAATTAAAAATCGAGTTTTTAATTTAACCGATAAAATCTTCTGTAGAAAATGGAATAATGTTCAAGAAAATAGTTAAATTTTCAAACGAAAAAGATTAATTCTGATTGAAAAATTTAATAGTAAAAATGTTCATATTAAAAATCGAGTTTTTCATTTCAAAGATGAAAGTTTCTGTCGAAATTAGAATAATTTTCAACAAAATAGTTGAATTTTTAAACGAAAGAGATTAATGCTGAACGCGGAATTTGATAGTAAAAATTTTCAAATTAAAAGTCGATTTTTTTATTTCAAAGATAAAAGCTTCTGTCGAAAATGGAATAATGTTCAACAAAATAGTTGAATTTTCAAACGAAAGAGATTAATTCTGAACGAGGAATTTAATAGTAAAAATTTTCAAATTAAAAATCGAGTTTTTTATTTCAAAGATAAAAGCTTTTGTCGAATATGGAATAATGTTCAACAAAATAGTTGGGTTTTTAAACGAAAGAGATTAATTCTGAACGCGGAATTTAATAGTAAAAATTTTCAAATTCAAAATCGAGTTTTTAATTTAACCGATGAAAGTTTCTGTCGAAATTGGAATAATGTTCAACAAAATAGTCGAATTTTTAAACGAAAGAGATTAATTCTGATTGCGAAATTTAATAGTAAAAATTTTCAAATGAAAAATCGAGTTTTTTATTTAACCGATGAAAGTTTCTGTCGAAATTGGAATAATGTTCAACAAAATAGTTGAATTTTTAAACGAAAGAGATTAATTCTGATCGCGGAATTTAATAGAAAAATTTTCAGATTAAAATGCGAAATTTTAATCTGAAAGATCGAACTAGCTGTTCGAAATAGACGAGTGTTCATCAATATAGTTGATTTTGCTACACAAAAAAAGATGAATTTTTAGAAAAATTTAGATAAAATCAACAAAAGTAAAAAATTAAACTGGAAAATTCCGGGTCTTCCTCTAAACTCTAGGATACTTCTTAGTGTTCAAAAATCTGGGCTATAGTTCCCGGTTTTCCCAGTCAGTGACCACCCGACTTGAAGTTGTACATTTACCTGAAAACAATGATGAGGAGAGTGGAGCTGAAAGGTAAACGTAGAAACATAACCTACAATTTCTTGAGGTATTTGCAGATTTGCTTAATCTGGCGTTAAATTGAACCAGCTATGGATAATAATTATAGAATAAATATACAAAATCTACAAACGGATTTTAAGTTGAAACACTGGAGAGTTAAAAAAACACAAAATTGACTCAGTTATCTGGCAGATTGTATCTGTCAAAAATTGTCAAAGCCGATATCAGGTTGTGTGCGTGCGATATACCTACGATGGCCACGCGACGCACACATGTTCACACCGACCGAGTCCAGGAATCATTCGTGGACATGGACATAGGAAACACGGGACTAGACATGCCATCCTAACTTGGCGAGCGGGATTGAATCCACGGGAGGGGGAGAATTCCATGAGTGGGGAGAGCCGCCATCTTGCGATGTGCCGTTTGATTATGCGCACGAGCATTTTTGCGGACAAACTGTGCATGAAAATATAAACATGTGGGCGCCGGCATGTTTGTCGCGGGACATCAAAATGGTGGCGGAC
>NC_046661.1:129740969-129745693 GCF_010883055.1 Belonocnema kinseyi
ATACGTACAAACAGTGTATGATATTTAGTCGATAATAAAACAATATTTATTTATAATAAAATAATCATTTGGTGAGAACTGATTGATTGACTGCAAAGAGTCAGGACAAACTTCATACTTTTTTTCAGTAAGGCCGCGAGTACCTCGCCGCGCGCCGGCCATAAGCGCCAAACGCACTGTCGCGCGCACAAAAGGCGCTACTTGTAAATTGCGATAACTAGGCTTCCGACTGGTTAATCCAATGTCGCGTACAATGAATAGGTAGGGGAGCTTTCAAAGAACAAGTTGCTTCTTCAATTTTCGAAAAATATTGAATAGGTCAAGAATAATCGATACTCAAGGTTTGCAAAAAACGTCAAATTTTGAACTTTGATAATTTATAACTTTGTAAATATGCATTTAACAAAAAAGTTTCAAGAGAACTTGTATGCTTAGAATTGTCCATATTTACTAAAAAAAATTTGTCCCATAAAGAAAAACCATTTTTTCCTATTTGTTTAAACAATTGCGTTTTAAACAAAACCTATCCACTTCTCGTAAAATTAACCGGTACCATAGGATTCATCGGGTCAAAATACATAAGATTAACTAGTTTTTACCTTTTTTCTCTTGAATGCATACGGGAACATACCCAGCTCCCGGACTAAGAGAGAAATAGATAGTCACAATGCATTAGAAATATCAGTTGATAGAAACATGGCGCCCCCTATTCGCCCGTGTACCCGTGAACAAGGGACTAGGCATGCCATTCCGGGGGTGATGCAATGAGGGTCGAGGTCCGCCACCATTTTGATGTCCCGCGACAAACATGGCGGCGCCCACATGTTTATATTTTCATGCACAGTTTGTCGACAAAAATGCTCATGCGCATAATCAAATGGCACATCGTAAGATGGTGGCTCTCCCCACTCATGAAATTTTCCCCCCTCCCGTGCATTCAATCCCGCTCGACCAAGTTAGGATGGCATGCCTAGTCCCGTGTTTCCTATCTCCATGTCCACGAGTGATTCCAGGACTCGGTCGGTGTGCAAATAAACTGCACCACCGACAAGGACCGACATGAGGTAAATGAAAGTGGCCCTCAACCCTTAACATGTGTACGTCGCGTGGCCATCGTAGGTATATCGCACGCACACAACCTGATATTGTCTTTCACAATTTTTGAAAGATACAATCTGACAGATAAATGAGTCAATTTTGTGTGTTTTTAACTGTCCAGTGTTTCACCTTAAAATCCGTTTGTAGATTTTGTATATTTATGCTATAATTATTATCCATAGCTGGTTCAATTTAATGCCAGATTAAACAAACCTGCAAATACCTCAAGAAATTGTAGGTTATGTTTCTATGTTTACCTTTCAGCTCCACTCTCATCATTGTTTTTAGGTTCTTTTTTTCAGAATTATCACACCAGGTGCGATCGAAACATCGTTGGATTATCAACATCAACCACTAAATATTTGACTTAAAAAAAATAAAGTCAAACACATATTTTAAGTGACAAAAAATTAAAGAAATGTACAACTTCAAGACGGGTGGTCACTGACTGGGAAAACCGGAAACTATAGCCCAGATTTTTGAACGCTAAAAGGTATCCTAGAGTTTAGAGGAAAACCCCGAATTTTCCAAATTAATTTTTTACTTTAGTTGATTTTATCTAAATTTTTCTAAAAAGTCATCTTTTTTTGGGTAGCAAAATCAACTATATTGATGAACACTCGTCTATTTCGAACAGCTAGTTCGATCTTTTAGATTAAAAGTTCGCATTTTAATCTGAAAATTTTTCTATTAAATTCCTCGATCAGAATTAATCTCTTTCATTTAAAAATTCAACTATTTTGTTGAACATTATTCCATTTTCGACAGAAGCTTTCATCTTTGAAATGAAAAGCTCGATTTTTAATTTGAAAATCTTTACTATCAAATTCCGCGTTCAGAATTAATCTCTTTCGTTTAAAAATTAAACTATTTTGTTGAACATTATTCCTTTTTCGACAGAAACTTTCATCGGTTAAATAAAAAACACGATTTTCAATTTGAAAATTTTTACAATTAAATTTCGCAATTAGAATTAATCTCTTTCGTTTAAAAATTCAACTATTTTGTTAAACATTATTCCATTTTCGACAGACGCTTTCATCTTTGAAATGAAAAACTCGATTTTTAATTTGACCGGAAAAATATACATCTATAAAATATTTTCAAAATGTCAGCAGCTTACAATTAATAATTATTACTATTTATTACAAAAATCCAAATAACTTTGGATTTGATGAATAGTCCAGAATGGAAAAAGGATAGCTTAAAACAAATTGTGATTCTTAATTATGAGAAAGCTTTTAATACTTTGACTTGATTGAATAGCAATAGAAAATGGAAAAAGGTAATTTTGTACTTATAGGGTGTGAGACTCATCGACTTTTATGAGGATTAATCGACTTAAAATTAAACTAATGATAGTGTCTAAATGCATATAAAATTGACAGTATGCTGATAAAGTGGCATTGCTGCGATAGAACTGAAAAGAAGAAAATTTAATGTTTTTTTGTAGGTCAATGAATCCTAATTTCGTTTAGGGGCTGTGCATGCATTAAGTCATCCTTTTTGGTTGAAGATTCAATTGTTTTCTTGAAAATTCGTTTTTTGACTTCCAAATTCATTTTTTTCTTGTAGAAATTTCATATTTTTTGTTTAAAACTGGAAATATCTGATTAAAACTTCATCTTTATGATTAATAACTAATCTGTTTTGATTTCAAATTAACTTTTATGTGGAAAATTTACAATTTCGGGTTAGAAAGTTTGTATTTTCGCCTCAAAAATGCAGTAATTTTTTAGTTAAAGATTCGTAATTTCAGTTAAAAATTCATTCTATGTCTAAAAAATTCAACTATTTTGTTGATAAATCGTTTTTTTCTAGGTTAATTTTTTCTAAATTGTAAATTTAACTATTTAAATTTTGTTTATTAATGTATATTTTTTAATTAAAGTTTTAATTATTTGGTTGAAAATGCATGTATTTTGTTAAAAATTCAGCTTTTTGTAGATAATACTCTTTTTGACTTTAAAAATTTAAAAATTTCTTAAAATTCAATTGACCTTTTTTAGTAGAAATTTAATCTTTTTGGTTGAAAATGTATCATTTTTGATCAAAAATGCAATTTTTTGGTTAAAATATGAACTGTACATTTTCTTGGGTTTAAAAGTCGCTTATTTCACTAAGAGTTGAACTACTTTGTAAAAAAATAAGCTTTTTTTTAACAAGGTTTTATAATTATGGTTGAAAATTTAACTATTTGGTTGAAAGTTTAACTCTTTGCTTGAAAACTCATATTTTTCGTTTAAGAAATTCAACTTTTTGTAGATAATTCTTCTTTTTGACATTAAAATTAAATAATTTCGTTTAAAATTCATGTATTTTGTTTAAAATTTGTCTTTTTTTGTAGATCATTAATTTCCTTGGTCGAAAATTCATCTGATTGGTTGACAATTCAACAACTTTGTTTAAAATAAATTTTTTCCGTTAAAAATTATTTATCTTTATCTGAAAATGTAACTATTATAGGATTGATTAAAAATTAATCGTATATATTGGTTAAGTTTGAAAATCGTTTTTTTTTTTATAGAACATTAATCTTCTTGGTCAAAAATTCACCTGTTCCCTTAAAAATTTAACAATTTTATTGAAAATTCGTTTTTTTTTTCTTGTTCAATTCAATTTTTTATCACAACTTTTATCTGGAAATTGAACTATTCAAGTATGAACTATTCAAGTATAAAAAATGTTTATTTTTAACCCAAACAAACTGAAATTTCTTAATTGATCTACAAAAAAAGACAAATTTTAAACAAAATACATGAATTTTCAACAAAATTATTTAACTTTAAAGTCAAAAAGACGAATTATCTACAAAAAGTTGAATTTGTTCAACGAAAAATATGAGATTTCAATCCAAGAATTAAACTTTCAACCAAACAGTTAAATTTTCATCCATAATTATAAACCCTGGTAAAAAAACGTATTTTTTTACAAAGTAGTTCAACTCTTAGTGAAATAAGCGACTTTTAAACCCAAGAAAATGTACAGTTCATATTTTAACCAAAAAATTGCATTTTTGACCAAAAATGATACATTTTCAACCAAATGATTAAATTTCTACTAAAAAAGGTCAATTAAATTTTAAGCAAATTTTAAATTGTAAAGTCAAAAAGAGCATTATCTACAAAAAGCTGAATTTTTAACCTAATTTGAAGGCAAATAGTTGAATTTTCAACTATAATTATGAATCCTTAATAAGAAAAAATTAATTTTTTTACTAAGTAGTTCAACTTTAAGTGAATAATCGAATTTTCCACCCAAAAATTATGATTTTAATTTTCAACAATATAGTTGCATTTACAACAAAACGACTTTGCAACCAAAAAATATTTACAGTTGATAATACAACCGAAAAATGTAATTTTTAATCAAAAAGTATAAATTTTCCATGAAGCAATTTAATTTTTACAAAGAAAGATGAATTGTTAACAAAATACATGATTTTTTAACCAAAAATGGTATAGATTAATTCTCAGTTTCAAAAATGTATTTTCAACGAAAGAGGTGAACCTTCAAATAAAAGGAATAAAAATTTTAACAAAGTAGTTGAATTTTTTATAGAAAAGAGGACTTTTTTACAAAATAGTTACATTTTCAACATAATAATTAATTTTTCAATCAAATAA
>NC_046661.1:129745793-129747884 GCF_010883055.1 Belonocnema kinseyi
ACTTGTTCATGTTTTAAAAACTTACATTATTCATAATATTGATTAAAGAAACATACAATTTCAACAAAAGAATGTAACAGTTGCTATTTAAACCGAAAATATTTTTACATTAAATCATAAACCGTTGGATTCGGTTGCATCTCGCGCTCTCCGACAGACATTTGTAAACAGGTTTTGTTGGATTTTTTTCTCGTAACTTTCGTCGTTTTTCCACACATTTTTTTTTATCTTACTTTTTTCAATGTTATTTTTCACGAATAAAACAAAAAATACGCGTTCTATCAAGAAGTGATTCTTAACGAAATTGTAGATGTTTTTTGGAATAACCATTTTTGCTAATTTATCTTTTTTTGTATCCTACATAGTTTGTCCACAAAATGGAATTTTTTATTTTCCATTATTTTTTGTGCAATCAAAATTTGAATTTTCGATTTATTGAAGAAAATCCAAAAATTTGTTATGATAATCTTGTAGCGATTTCAAAAATAAATGTTTTTCTTTTCCCGACTTTTTTTCATATCGTGCGTTTTTCGGCTTTAAATTTTGATTTTCGGTTGATTAAAAAAATTTTGAAAACGCTATAACTCTGAGAATTTTCTTTTTATCGCAAAATGTCATCAGGATAAATTGTTTGTTCTTTTCAATACTATAAATATCCGTACATAGAATTTTCAAATTGAGAAAAAAGTGGTCTCAAAAACTTTCAAAATGCGCTCACTTTTTGAATTTTTATCAAAAATTGCTGTTTAACGAATTCGTCCTTTTTTTAGGACCTAAAAAAAGTGTGCCAAAGATGAATTTGATTCGTTCATTTTTTCGAGAGTTATCGTGTTTATGGACGGACGGAACGGACAGACGAACAGACAGACGCCATCGTAAAAACCTTATTTTCGGATTCAGGGCGTCTCGAAACGTGGAGATCCGTTGAAAAAGTGTGATGTCAAATTTCCAACAATTCTAATACTTTCTCAATCATAAATTATGAGAATCTAAAAAAAAAGGAATTTTTGTGTGCACTTCCAAAAAACATATATCTCGGATTAATTTAAAATTGCTTATACGTATGTATTTTGATGCTTTGTTTTTAAATATGATAGTAAAAATAGGTATAAATTTCATTTTACTGGTGAAAATCATGAAAATCCTATTAGTGTCACGTTTGTTCACATTTATCTGGGTAAATACACTAAATGTCATGAAATTTTTTGGACAAAAAGACCTACAACCTTTCTTCAAAATTTTATCCAAAATTTTGCGTATTGGCTGAGATAAATACGAATAGCCATGCTTTCGATATTTTTCGTAATGGTTTACACCATTAATTTTAATTTAAGGTAATTTTCCCTATCATATTCGTAACCAGCGCATCAAAATACATAAGTATATACATAAGTTTCAAATAAAACAAAAACAAAAAAATTTTCAGTCAACAGAATGAAATGTTAAAAAACTTATTCAATTCACAAGTTAAATCTATTTTCTGAAATACAGTTCATTTTTTTACAAAGAGGTTAATTTGCTAATATCATAGTTGAATTTTCCACTTAAAATTATTCTTTTTAACGAAATTATTGAATTTATAAACAAATAATTAAGTTTTAAGCAGAGAATAGAATCTCTAAACAAAAGTATGAATTCGTAAAAAAAATACAATAGTAGAATTTATAGCGAAAAAGAATATACTTTTCTCAAAACATAGCCGAATTGCGATTTTTGTATTGGATTTTCTTAATTCAGTTCGCCTTCATGTTCAAATATGAGAAAAAGGATGAAAGAGGAAAATAGAGTAAATGCGATGAAGCCTGCAATAAATAAATATGAATTTTGATCATTTTCAAACTAAGGAGTAATAGTTTAAATAAATAATGTTGATCACGGTAAAGCTGCAAATAAAGGTAATAGCGAATTTTTTGTTAAGTCGGTCCGAGACCACCAATCACAATGAAAATGTTTGAAGCGAATATTCCGGATGCATTCGCGGCAGCTCCCTTAAAAAGTCTCGATACCTCTTCTCAATTTTCCTCTCCTTGTTTGTCATGTTTTAGTTGCCTATAGCCGAGAATTTGATCAAGAACAGAGAGAAATAGAGAG
>NC_046661.1:129747984-129751892 GCF_010883055.1 Belonocnema kinseyi
ATTGACCACTTAATAATATTTGAATGTGAAAATATTAAAGAAATGATTAAATGTAGTTTTATTCGGTACGTTTTACACTTGTTTTTTTAAATCATTAGTTTCTTAGACATTCGTTATCTCCTACAGATCAGCAAATAAAAATCTGAACTAATTATGACGTGTTTTATGCTCTTGAGATACGTAAAAAATGGCAACCACAAAAATACGAAAATTATAATATTAATGTTTTTCCGCACATATTTTGAAATAGGTTGGATGTGATAATAGAATTATGAGTCCAAACATCAATTTTAAACAAAGCTGTACCAAATAGTTTAATTGTAATCTAAAGATGATCAATTTTCCACTAAAATGGAATGCTTGAATTTCCACTCAAATAAACTGTTTTTTAAGTAAATGAAAAATAAATTTGACACACAATTGTAAACATTTTTAACCAAATTGTATAATTTTTTACCAAAGTAGTTGAATTTTCAACTGAAAAATAATTTTAAACGAAGAGAGATGACTTTTAAAATAATTATTGAATTTTCGATAAATTGAATCAATCTTTCACCTTCAGCAGGACTTTGTTAGACCAAAATTACCGGAAAAGTCCCACTTAATTGTTTTTAAACCCTTATTCACCGCGACTTATGAAAAAAGTAACGGGTAAGTACCATTAAATATTTTTTAGTAGAACTTGTTCAGATGAAAGTACTGGAAAAATCCTCGTTAATTCTTTTAAAAATTTTCAAAGCCTAAATCATTTGCTTATGATATTAACTGAACACGTCTTACTTTTTTAAGCAGGACTTTTTTTTGACCAAGGTATCAGCAAATTCTCTTTTAATTCTTTGTTGATTTTTGTTTGATCTTTTTCTCCTTTTTTCATCGTCAGCCACGCACGAAGTCAAGTGCATGATGACTTAACCATGTTATGAATTAATTTAATACGATGTTTGCAATCCATTGGGAAGATGATGTAGTAGATACAAAATTAGGAGGAAGGTGAGGTTTGAAGTTCGTCTTTTACCGCTGTTGTCCTTATACAGCGACCGGGAGCTGTCAAGGTGATAGTAATTGCCTTTCATGCCTTTTATAACTACCATAAGTGACTTCATAGGGTTTTATTGACCTATTTTCTGATGATCTAGAAATATTTTCACAACATGACAGGTTGTCAGTAAACCTCTTATTGAGTTGCTGCCAGTTTCTTATTGAGTACTGGATTTTCGCCATGTTCAATTCCTCCATATTGTCTTTACTTCATGTTTTAGCTCACCATACGTATGGTTTTTGGTTGTTTAGATGACCCGCGAGTTCCGCTTGCTATTCCTTGCTATCGCTTGCTATTCTGGAAACAGGACGCCATCTTTCAGCCAAATATTGAAGGCCTCACTATCCACTTCGTGTTGATCTGATGCTTTAGTATGTTCGCTTTTTGTCTCCATTCTGCTTCTAATTCTTTTATTGTACGGAAAAAGATGATATATCTGAGAGAACTATATTTTGATCCTCAGAACTAGAAAGTATAGTTCTTGTACCGACACTATCAAATGTCCTCACAACTGTACGAGTATAGGCGTAGCAACTATACTAGTATTACTAAACGCCATATTGCTCCACGAAGGATTCAAATTTGTTGACGTTACTATCCATGATATGACAATTCTGTCGAAAGTTATGGCGCTAACAAACTAAAAATCTACGTACACACACATATTCGCGAAAACCTGTTTTAATGGTTCAACAGGTCGCAATACGTGCACAGAAAAAACTAGGGGTTCACTCATGTTGCGGCTCAAATGAAAGTTGGTGTCATTTGGAAATTGAGCTCCAATGGATAACTGTAGAGACCCAAATGGGTTCGTTTAGAGCGCACTTGAAAAGAACAACATCAAAGACCATTCACAAGTTAGCCGCTTGCAAAGTCGGGTTGATAAGTTAGCGATTTAGAGAATCTGTCGGCAAAGCAAACACAAACGATATTAATATTTATTCATTTTTTTCCTACTTGTTAAGGTTCACTTATTTTAGAAGTTTTAATACAAAATTGGCTAAGTCTACACCATCTTTAATGTACCATGATTTAAAATTATTGGTCAATTTATAATTGGAAATATAATGCAATTTTATTAATTGTCAGTAAAAATTTATGACTTACCTAACCCATTTTAACCTACTCTTAAAAGTTATGAAAAATCTTAAAAATTATTCTCATAATTTTATTTTAAAAATATTTAATGTACAATTAGTAAACTTTTGTAATTAATTATTGTGAAGTGAATCTTTTAGAAGCATAGACTTCACCAATCACTATTAAGATCAGCACAGCCAATTAGCCGTTATTATTATTATTATCAAATCTTACAATGACCTTTAGTTGTTTTAAATAAAATAAAAGTGGAGAGGCTTCGGAAACATTCATTTTTGCAATCGTTTTTGCAACCACCCTACGTCACTCCTAACAATATATTTGGACTTTAAAAAACTAACATATGCAATTGCACATCTCCCCATATCAGCAAACATATTACTCAGGATTTCATTGCGCATACTGTTCGTTATACTTATGGTACTTTTTCACGAAGGCCAGTTTTGAATTAATCGTGGAATTAATATTTTTCATATGATTCATCTCTAGCTATTTTGTTGATACATGGCAAATTTTATTGGTCGAGAACCTAGAAACGAACTCGATTTTTCAAATTAATTCATCAGTTTATTCAAATTTTCACCTCCTTAAAAAGGTACCCTTACTTTATAAAGTTGAAAATATACTTAGGGTATTTTCTTGAAATAAAAGAAGAAATTCAAGAGGATTAATGCAAGATTCCCTTTTTAATAATTGAATATTATTGGTAATTTCTTACTTATAAATGTGAGCATTAAGAATTCGTTTATCGACCAATGACTTACGACGAAAATTTTCTTGTATATGAATCAGTGCTCTCAATTTTTGGAACTTTTTGAACTGCGCTTGCTTTGTGCCAGCAACACGATTTGTTACTTTAGGCGCGCGCATTTTAAATTATATAAATATTCAAATATTATATTGATAATAAATAATGATTGAGAAATGTTTCAAAAGTGATTTACTAATCCTAAAATAGAATTTTTGAGTGACAGATGAACAAATATTGTAATTCATAACGTCTTTTTAATTAAAATCGAATTAAATTGTTATTTTTCACTTTAAAATCTTCTTTTAGGTTTAAGAAATTACATCAATAAGCGTTTATAATTACAAGTTTGCTACATAACCGGCAAATTATATTTATCAAGTCATTATATCTATTTTAATTACGTTATTATTTTGTAATTTAATTATCTTCATTAATTTATGTCCAGCAAAGTTCGATTATATGTGTGATATAAGGTAAATATTGTGTTATTAATTAATCATAATATCAAAGTGGACAAAGCGAAAAATATGTTCTTTAGGAATAGGCTCAATTACATTTGAGATCCTTTCGAACCCCACGTGTGGTATTATTTAGAGCTCATTTATCGGTTTGGGTTCCTTTTCAGCAAGTAGAGTTCATTTTTGTTGCAGCTTCTTTGGAACCAAAAATGGGTTCCAATGGAATCTTCAGTTTTTTCTGTGTGGACATTTGGCAAATAAGATGCGATACCGCGTGTAGAAATTATGCCCGGGTTCTGGCCGGATTCAGGCAGGGTTGCCCTGCTTGTATCCGGAATCTGGTCAGGCTGCCCGGTCGGATTCTGGTTGGTTTCGTCACGCTGCGCTGGTCGGATCCCGGCCAGGTTACCCGATCGGATTCCGGATACAAATAGGGTAACCTGGTCGGAATCCGATAGGCTTTTGACTGGGCTACTCGATCGCATTTTACTGGAGCCTTTTTACCACAGCGAACATATTCTACCAACTGGTAGAGATAAGAATCTTTGTCAGCACTTATTTC
>NC_046661.1:129751992-129757786 GCF_010883055.1 Belonocnema kinseyi
TTGCATAACAAATTTGCCCTAAGCGTAACTTAGTTTGCATAGGTTTTTTTACAAGAGATAAAATAAATTTCAGGGGTTTCACGTGACATCCTAACCTATAAACCCGGTTTAGAATATTGATTTAACATTAACGTTGAAGAATATTAATAATGCTTACTTATTAACAAAATCATTCACTTACCTTTATAAATAATACGCTTGCTCCAGAAATATGGATACAATTTTGTGAAATTTAACAAATTTCTTAACGGATAGTCTGGCCTCCACCGACGTTTTACTGCGTTTTTAACATTAAAGAGTCCGTAAGTCGCCGAATCGTTATAATTAAAATTAGTTTAATTTTCCTTTCATAATTGAAAAAAAACCACCTAAAACACAAAAAATTGGTCTTTCGCCTGTGAGATATTTACAAACGACCCACTTACGGCAGTTGTTTGTTGATATTTCTTAAGATGTTTTTAAGGTTATGGTACTTCTATTATGCACCATTTTTGGCCCGACTGGGTCCCGGTGAAAACTCGGTCAGATCCCGGCCGGGCAATTTGACAAAATAGTAACCCGGTTAGATTCTGGCCAGAAACCTTCTTCTGGTCGGGTCAAACCGGGCTATTTCTACACAGGACGAAGAAGCTTTTAGAAAAAAAACCGCCTCGAGCAAATGACGCTTCTCTTCCACTCTAAGGTTAAATCGCACGTGCATGCGAAGCAGTGTATTGTATAGTTGTCTCACCTACACCGCATGAGTCGAAAGGCTATATAATTGTATTTTTCTAAACTGAAAGTGTGTATAGTTCGAGCGGAAATACTGTTTTCCGTGTGTTTCTGCCCTGATATTCAAGGCCTCCTCTGACTACAAATTCAAGGACGTGTAATAGAGATCTGTTAAAATGGTCTCGTGTCTCTATAACTTTCGACATACACTGAGACTATTTAAAAAGTAATAAATTATGTCAAAAATTTAAAAATAACTTTTTAAAATTTTTTATGAGAGCAGGATGGAAAAGCATCTTGCTCCCATAAGGATGACTCCAAAAGTGACTGTCATTGAGGAAACTGACCCATCATACCTTTGATACCTTACCATCAAGGATTTTGGAATTGGAGTTATTGTTACAAAATGGAAAGGTGGAAATTATTTTCACAACTAATCAAATTTTGCTTAATACAATATAGGTATTATATTTTTGATATATTTTGATATTTTTGATACATTGGTAAATGTCATAAATATTAGAAAAGATAGGTTGAAAAAGGACCGGAGAAAAATAAAAGAGTGAGGAGTATTTGGAGGTAGTTTAATATCTTTGTCTTTCATCTTTTTTATTTGGGATTTTAAAACCTTTTTTAATAATATTTAAAAATTTTTTGAATCTCAAAATTTAGTCGTTTGATTCTTGGAATTAAAGCGTTCTAATTTCAGACAGAGTTGAATCAGATAACTTTAGAAATCTACAAAAATAATAATTTATAATTCAGAATAACCTCGCACTCTTGTACAACTCGCTAAATAATTTCATTTACATACATTAGTACGTGTTATCATTATTATTCACTATACACATATACTGATAAGATGAGTGCGGAATTCTTCATATTGCCTTTTCCTGATCCCGGTAAAAAGTAAAATAATTGAAGAATAATGAAAATAATTTTTATTTCAATTTATTTTGTTTCCTTTAAATATTTCATTTAAATATATTTTTATTTAAAGAAGACAAAATTTTGATTGACATAATTTCCTCCATTGAATCAATAAAATTATTTTTTCAGTGTATATTCTTTAAGGGCTCTTGAATACCCACAATTATGTTTTCATTATACAAAAATAATTGTACTTTCTAAATATAAACATTAACTTATTTAAAACAGTTTTTTTATTTACTTTTTTCGCATATCCAGCCACAACTTTTTTTGCACAGATATATCGTAAGGGTTTGTAGGTTAACCAGCAGACCCGCATTCAACCCGTGAAGCATCAAAAATTAATTTAAACGCCTAAATACTTTGTAAATATAAGACTGATCGAACACTGGTCAGCCCATTTACTGCCGTAACCTCCTCACTCAGCCACCCCTTCCCAAGTGGGCTGATCAGATTGTAAATACTAATTACAGAAAAAAATTGAGATTTCCTCGGATGCTTAAATGACAAAAGTTTTTTAAACATTTTTGATGGGTTGCTGACTGGACCTGTCATGGCATTGGGTGGTCTGTACAAGTTTGATGTACATTTTGCTGAAGAAGCTGTTCACTCAAAAAAATCTGGCATTTCTAGAATCAAAAATAATGAAATCTGACTGCCCTCGGAAAATTTTGGAATGAGCTGACTACTATCAGCAAAAAAATCGAGGCACTTGCCTTTGAAGCTTTAGAACTTAGCCCAAAAAATGCTAGCGTGATTATTAAATAGTCACTTGAAAACTTAAAGTGCTCTGCGTAAATAAAAGTAAAAATGGTAATGTGAAAAAAATGGTTGTGCCTTGCATACATAACATTTTTTTAAAAAAGTAATGAAATGTGAAACAAACATTATTGAATAAATTACAGTTAACAGATTTGAGAAATACTAAAAATTGTTGCTTAAAATTACAAAAAAGTACATTTTATTGTCTTGTTTTCATACTTTAAAAGAGTGCGCATATTTAAAAAAAAAAACAATTTTGTTATTAGAAATTTTGTTGAATATTGTGTAATTTTTCAAAAATTTTAATTTGTTTATTCTTAATGTTATTACATTCTCATCAGAGAAGGTATTAGATCTATGTAAAATTTGCCCCCCCCCCCCCCAGTTTTTGTCAAATGTCCACGGCTTGAGACCCCCTGAATCCGAAAAACAGGTTTTTACGAATGTGTTTGTCTGTATATATGTGTGTATGGCTGTTTGACTGCGAACACGATAACTTTAAAAAAATGAATCTATTAGATTGGCCTTTGGTAGATTTTTTTAGTGTCCGAAACTAAAGGTCAAGTTCGTTAGCTATCCATTTTCGATGAAAATTCAAAAAGTGGGTACATTTTGAATATTTTTGAAACTACTTTTTTCAAAATTCAAAAATTCTCTGTACGGTTATTCATAGTATTCAAAAAATTTAACAATTTATTTCAATAACTTTTTTTCAAAAATAAAAATTAGTGGAGTTATAGCATTTTCAAAATTCAGAAAAACAAACCAAAATGAAAATTCAAGCCAAACAACGCATGATATGAAAAAAAGTCTAGAAAAGAAAACCGTTGCTTTTTGAAAGCCCTACAAGATTATGATGACAACTTTTTTAATTTGGTCAAAAAGTTAAAAATTCAAAATTTGATCCTACCCAAACATTTTGAAACCACATTTTTCAAGATGTACAAATTCTATGCATGGTTGTTCATAGTACTTCAAAATTTAAACAATTTATCCTGCGACTTTTTTTTATAAAAAGAAAATTATTAGAGTTAGAGCATTTTCAAAATCCACAGAAACAAACAAAAATGAACATTTTGAGGCAAACAACGCATGATATGAAAAAAAGTCAAAAAAAGAAAAACTTTGCTTTTTGAAAGCCCAACAAGATTATGATTACAACTTTTTCAATTTGGTCGAAAAGTTGAAAATTCCAAATTTGAACTTAACAACAATGTTTGAAACCACATTATTGTCAGCTTTATAAATACTATGTCCAGTTGTTCATAGTACTCAGAAACTCAAACAATTTATCCTATGATTTTTTATCTATAAAAATAAAATGATCAGAGTTAGAGCATTTTCAAAATCCAAAGAAACAAACTAAAATGAACATTTTAAGACAAACAACGCATGACATGAAAAAAAGTCAGAAGAAGAAAAACTTTGATTTTTGAAAGCCCTACAGGACTATGATAAAAATAACGTGAAAAATAACATTCTAAATAAAAATATTAAATTTGTTTGAAAAAACTACACAAGGTATGAACTTAAATTACCAGACAACAATGGTTCACCTAAAAAGATATATAAATTAATTATTAATCATTTTTCGATAGGACGAGTAGATTTTCTTTTAATCGTAAAACATAAGATTAAAAATTAAAAAATTAACTTTTTGGAAAAAGCACAACAAAAACGAAAGACGACATAGGCTCCTATATAGGACCCTATATAGGTTCCTGTATTAGGCCCTATGCAGATGCGCAGTAGTTTTTATTTAATCGTAAAAAACAACATTAAAAATAAAAAAATTATAAAAACAAGGAAATGAGAATTAGTATGATTTAATTTTTATTCATATTATGAATTGTAATGATATACATTTATTGAAATGATACATGTTTCAGAGCAGCTTAGAATACAATTTAAAGCAAAATAAGAAACAAATACAAAAATAATCATGATAAATAAAATCACAAAATGTTAAACCTTCAGCTTTGATTTTAAAAGGTCTGTGCCCGAATGCAGAAGAAATGCAAAGACTAAGCGCGGAGTGCGATTGCCATCAGTCATGATTATTATACATACAATATACATGATTATTATACATACGATGGCCATCATCTCGAGTTAAGCTTTTTTAACGAAAGAGAATTCACAATCACAAAATTACAGTGGTGGATGTTTTGAGTCTTAATTTTAAAATGTTTGACCAAGAATGTACAAAAATATAAATACCGAGCGCGTAGCACGAGGTATACACATAATCGAGCACGAAGCGCAAGATACATGTATAATTGAGCGCGAAGCGCGAGAACCAACAGTCGCGCGCCCTTTGCGCGCTCAAACTTTCGAGCGAAGCAAGCCGCGCCCGATGAGAATGTTCCACGCGTAGCGGGCAGACTTTTTTATATTATTATATTATATTATATTTTATATTATATATATTTTTTTTTCATATTTTGCACTTTGACCGCAAATTTTATTTTTTTATTTAAAATTTTTTTTGTGGTTAAAACTAGAATATTTTGTCAACAAAATGTTGGTTAATGAACTCGATCTTTCATTTTGGTCCCTAAAACATGTGTCAAAGCACAATCTATTCCAATAAGTCTTTAAAAAGTTATCTGACACACAGACGAAGACGAAGAGGATGACGACGACGACAGATAGACACCATCGTAAAACCTGGTTTTCGGATTTTGGCGTCTCGAAACGTGAAGATTTAAAGAAATCCGCAATATAGTTGTATATTTCTGTAAATTTAAGCCACTTAATTTTACAAATCCAATGACGCTATATCATAATTTATAATAATTCTTTGGCATAATAGACCACAAGTGAAAACTGAAAATCCTTGAGAATCTCTTGTTTTACTATAGAAATGGTTTTAAGCCTAAGTATATTTGTAGACCCGCAGCTTTATCTCTACCGAGGCTTCTATTGTTTAAACAAAATGTTTTATTATCTAAGTTACGATGAAACTGATTGCGCCCTTCAATTAGATGAAAGAAATAATCATAGAATTCATGCGTTAGGTAATTTATTCAAGAATCTGATAATTTATCGGATGGACGCACACAAATAAAGTTCCTTTATTTGATGACCGAACTTTTGAGAATGATAACGAAAATCTTGCACACTTGATTGGTGGAACTAGAAAAGGGGGAGAGGGGTTCTGTCTATATGATCTGGTCGACACGTAGACAATATTTTTCGACAAGAATGAGGTATTAGCTAGTATATATACAAGTAAAAAATATTCAAAATCCATTCAGTGACAGTCCGAGAAATAATTTAAAACCAATTTCTCTCTACCATCAGCAAAATGAAGATTTTAGTCTTCACGCTACTCTTCACATTCGGAACGTTTCTTTACTCTGTTCGTAAGTGAAATATTAATAAATAT
>NC_046661.1:129757886-129762426 GCF_010883055.1 Belonocnema kinseyi
TTCTCTCTACCATCAGCAAAATGAAGATTTTAGTCTTCACGCTACTCTTCACATTCGGAACGTTTCTTTACTCTGTTCGTAAGTGAAATATTAATAAATATACCAAATCAATTATATATTAAACAAAAAGTGCCTCGTCATCCCAAGATTCGTTATGACTAGTCCATCCCCTGTTCCAACTCCCCTAATTTTTCGGAAAGACTAGACACAGTCTATATTAAAACCTCTTCAATCGAGATGATAACTATATTTATGACTTAATTTATCACTTGGAAACAATTGAAACATAAGTTATTATCACTTTAAAGGTATAATCTTACTGCGTAATAGCAAATAAATTTTTTTCTAAAACCAATATTAATCCTAACATCTTGAGTTCTCTTTTACTTCTGTATAGTTGTTGTCAACCAAATTTTTTTTAGTGAATATTAATTATTTGTTAACAACAAAAATATATTAGATCAATTTTAGCATCTTCGAGCCCAAAACTTTTTTGCGTTTGTCACTTTTTTCGTCAGGTAAACCGGTTTTTAGACTTTTTGGTTGTTGATATAAACTCATCTAGGCCCACCAGTGGCAGAATTTTTGCTAAAACTGTTACAAAACCTATACCTACTAGTAATACATTGTTTATTCTTTATAGGCTCTCTTGCTTAATTTTTTATAACAATTGTTTTGAATTAACACCAACAATAACCAGAACAGATTAGAAAAAAAAATTTTTCATTTATTTTTGACACAAGATAAAACTTTTTATACTTGTGACATTCTCTAGTACGAGAAGCCATTATTTATGCAGAGCCGTTTAAAAATTAAATCTTTTATAAATTCAGGCTTCCTTGAATAATTTATTGTAATTTTGTATGGGGAACTAAAAAAAAAACTAAAATCGTATAAAATTCTGAAAATTTAAAAAGGAATTCTGTCGCAAAGTTGCTCATGAGGATCCTGAATACACATAATTAGTTTATTGTCCCTTCATCCATTGTGATCCAAAAAAAATATTTTTCTTATTTCGGAGCAAACTGTCAGAAACAATTAGTTATTTTAATAAAATTTTTTATTTTGCACTTCACTCATTTTTATAATTAACATATACAGTAGGGTAAATAGAAAAAATTATAAATTGAAAACAACTTAGCACTGAAAAGTTTCCTTTTGTGCCCTTTATAAAAATGGTTTTTTAGTCCTTGATATTTTACAGCTTTTTGGAATTTGTTAAAAATAAACTTAGTTTCTTAAAATTAGTGTAATAAGTGTAATTTCTAAAATACTAAATTTTGAATTTGAATCATTTAAAATTAAAAGATTCAAATTTAAAATATTGAAGCCTAAAACTCCCTGAAGTAGAAAATTTTACATTTTTGAGCTTCGAAATCGGAGAAAAACTTTTGGAGTAAACATGCTGGAATCCGCATTTTCCTAAATTAAAAATTAACTTTTTTAATCAAACTGGTTACAAATCGTAAAGGATTGACATGAAAACCTTTAATTTATAAAACATAATGATTATATATCTTTTTTCAGTCATTGGTATTTTACAACTTTTTTCTATTAGTATAATAAAACTTATGTAATAAAACGTGTAATTTCTAGCAGCACAACATTTTAAATCTGAATAATTTAAAACCGAAAGATTTAAAAATATAATATTGCAGACTAAAAGTAATTTAAAAAATAAAATTAATTTCAAAATGTTTTTAAGCAGTATTCATTAATAAGAAATTTTTGATTATAAACGATCGATTAAAATTGGGAAATAATTCTGTCCTTAACATTTTGCTACTTCGCCGTTTTGGGTAACCAAAAAATTACCGGTACTGACAATAAGATTTCTGGGAAGATTTTCGATTATTTAGGTTTTATTTTAAAAGATTATCTTCAAGTCTTAAAGATTTCAAAATATGCTGGAAATATTAGGAAAATTCTTTTAATTGTGCAGAATAAAAAAATGACAAAAAAAGAACTGTTTCAACAGATATTCAGAAGTTCTGAAAAGATTAAAAAATAATTTAAATCATGAGGGTTTTAAAAGCTTTACAAGATTTGAAAAATTTTCAAAAAGCATCTAGAAGGTTTTAATAGACTTTTTTAAATTTTGTAAAATTAAAAACAATCGAATAATTTAAGAAGATATTTAGAAGGTTTACTAATTTTGAAAAAACACAAAAATCATTTTAAATTTGAAAAGATTTAAGTAATTTTTAAATAAAATATAGAATGAATCTGAAATGAATCTGTTATATCATCAGCGAATGAGACTTTAATGACAGTAGATAACTCTCTAAATCATTGAGGCATAACATCCGCAATATCGATCAAGTTAAAAATCTTCAATAACAGAAAATGCTTCAACTCTTAATCAGACATGATGGAAAATAATGTTTTCAAATTTAAAATATAATTTTTTTTTTTGAAAAAAAGATCTTTCTCTTTCGCTCCACTGGAAAACGAACCAAAAAACTTTTGATCAGAAGTTATGTGGTTCGATTCCCAGTGGAGCGAAAGAGAAAGATCTTTTTTCAAGAAAAAATTTTTATTTAAAATTTAAAAATATAGATTCATGAACATTTTCGAAAATGCAAGCTTTTTACGAATTTCGCAAGGTTTAAAAACTATTTAAAAAATGTCAGAATATTATCGAGAAAAAAGTTAATAATTTTTTTATTTTAAGCATTCATTTTTAAAGAAAATTTTAATAGACATGGCCAATAAGAAGAAAGTGCTAAAAATGCTGACAGAGATAATTATACTGATTAGGGCAAAATTAACGCTTTGAAAAAACGTTATCGCGAATGACTTTAAATTTTTGATTTTGTAAGAGACCGAAACTTCATGAAAAATATCGGATTTATAAGGTTTTGAATTAATAATGGCTCGTCATACGAAGAAGAGATTGCATGTGTGGTAGAACGTGCAAATATGTTAATTTTGTTTATTAAAAAACCATTTACTTGTAACGCTGTAAATTGCAAACGGTTTATCCTACGAAAAAAAATGAAATAAGCGAACCTTTTTTATTTTTGTTCACTGATGCTAAAAATGATTTTGTAATCGATAATGGAAGAAGCAGTGACATCTTGGTTGTCAATTTGCATGACATTGAAAACCAAGCATGGTTAAGCGCCGTTTCCAATCTACCTACAAAATAAAATTAAATATAAGCCATAAGGGCAGATGCTCGTCTGTAAAATCAAAATTTTTTTTTTCTATTGAAAAATTTAAAATCGAGCAATTTAAACTTATGTTCAAACTTCAGTCGATCTATTCTCAAATGACTTATATTGTATCGTACAAAACAAGAAAACCATTGAATTTATATTTCATTTCAATGACAAAAACAATATAAAAAAACTCCTTTAAATTGTTAGCGCTGTCGAGAATGTATATTTAAATTGAATTTGTAATACTTTTTATACTTTTTAGACTAAAATATAAAGCCAACATTAAATCTTTGATAGAAAATTTGTAATGACCTAAATTAAATACTTATTACATACTTATTATAATTTAAAATGTATTCAAATTTGATAAACAGATACAATTTTAAGCAAATTAGAACGTTTAAATTTTTGATCATATTTAATGAAAAAGAAAAGACTGACGAGTCCATGTTTATGTCGACCATTAGCATTAAGAATTGTTTAAGCATATCCTTAACAAAAATTTTTGTCATTATTATTGCAGAATCAACAAAACCAAAATCATCCGAATCACCAGGACCGTCACGCCGATCGCCGCGTCTCTCAGGTAACTTAAAAACATACTCGCAGGTATCAAAATTAATAGTGAATTTAAACTGATTAATTTTACGCCCGTTCAAACGGAAGTAATTTGCACATATTTGAAAATTTTTCGATTCTTCAATTATTATTATTATGAGTACGAATCATTGAACAATAGATCGTTCGATAAGCGTTGCCATCTCTTTTTCAAACAAAAATTTAAGCAAATCTATGAATGTTATATTATGCGTTACCCATTCTGGTTATTTCTTACGAAAAAGTGCAGAAAAAAGTATGAAAGTTCAGTTAACTTTTAACTTTGGCAATTATTCATATCCAGAACTGGCTGGCCGCCAGCATTGGCGCAGTACTGGCAGACAATACAATACATAGTTATCGTGTCAAAGTGTTGCCAATACTGCGCCAATACTGTAATAAAGCAATGCGCCAGTAGTCACGTTCTCATTCTTTTTACAAAAATCTTTTCAAAACATTAAGAAAATTTAAGAAAAATGGCTCACACTGAAGAGCACAAAATGTTTGAAAATTAATGGTTTTTTATTTTAATAATTTAATAATAGAACGCTATCGTATTAATACCTAAAATTGCACTCAGCCACAAATTTACAAATACTTATCACTAATTTTTAATTGCTTAAACGATTACTGATTATTGAAACATTTTTTTGAAGTATATCGTGGATAGCTATTGCCTTTAAAAATAAATCATATCATTGTTTAATGTTAAAGCAATATTCTTCTTCTAACATATTATGCAATTGTTTGGGCAATTACTATTTGCATGATATTTCTTT
>NC_046661.1:129762526-129763787 GCF_010883055.1 Belonocnema kinseyi
AAGGGTTCTCGCGTAAGTGGAATACGGTCATGGTATTCTAAGGTGGAAATGATACCGTTCTCGCGAAAAGCAAAAGTTTGCTTCTGCAACAAAGACTGTTTTTATGAATTTCTGTGAAAGATTCCTTGCATTTTCTTGTCGAGTAGCTGTTGTCGGAATTTTTTAACCGCTGCTTTCTTTACTTCGGCATTTAGAAGTGCAGCATCTAGAAGGAGGAGTAATGCACTTTGCCAATTTCTGATGTTAAAATTCAGGCCAACAATTTTGGCGGCCTGCTCCACGGCTTTGCAAAGGAATGCTTCTTTGCCAATCATCTCGTGTTTCAAGACCATTTTTAGATGAGGATATTTGCCGCTTGCAAACGTGCAAGCTGCACATAAAACAATTCGGTTACGAAGACATTGGAGATTCAAAAGTCCTCGTCCACCTTTGACGGCGTGAGATGTATAATCGATGAACGGTCGAATTGATATGCAAGCTCTTATGCACATGCATGATGCACGTGTGGCGATATCAAGGGCGATGAGCTCTTTCTTTGTCCATTGAACCATCCCAAATGAGTAGAGTAAAACCGGGAGGGCAAGAATGTTAGTTGCTGATACCTTGTTCTAAGCCAACAGATTTGAAGACCAAATCTGTCAAAGATGATGAGGTACGCCCAGGTATGTATAAGTCTCTCCAGAGTCCAGATGTCTAATAACACCTATATTCAGAAGCTCAGATTTTTTGGGAACTATAACAATCTTTCCTTTCTTCAGATAAATACTGGAACTCTCTGAAGTTTTGTTTTACCAGAATCATAGGTATTCAGGGCATCCATATAAAATAAATGAGCGGCCATATGATCACGTTATTTAGAGTCGGCGCAGAAGTATCCAGGCGAATTACGTAGTGCGATAGATAGAGGCAGGAGTGTGATGCAAAAAAGCAGGGTGCTCATAATATCCTCCTGAATCCCCCCCCCCCCCCCTAAGAGGTGACGTTGTTTGTTGTCACGATAATTTCCAGATGAGATAGTAAAATAGGATAAGTCTATGAGAGTTTAAATAGAAAGTTTGTCGGTAGTCAATCCAGACCATTGACAAGACGCGTTAAAGGGCTGCTGCGTCTTTGTAGAAACATCTGTCAATTAGCAGGTTCTCTCCGGAGCTTGCTACACCTTTTTTTCGAGCCACGTTCGTGCATCGCTCTCCAAACAGGCTTAATTATTCGAACAATATTCTTGTTTAGGAAAGCTGTAAGGATATTATACAGTGTTTTC
>NC_046661.1:129763887-129766215 GCF_010883055.1 Belonocnema kinseyi
CAAAGCTCTCGCTGCATTATACACACAATAATTGATAGCCCAGAGGTCGGATTCACCGGAAAAATTTCCACGAAGCTCGTCATCCATTTCAGCCAGATCTTTCGGCTTGAGAGAAACCTTGGTGTTGATGTTTCTCCGGGTTGTAAAGCATCGCTCTTCACCTATTGGATGCCTGTCCGCGGTTGTTCTTAGTGTTGCCTCTCTTTCTTCGTTGCCGGCTTGTTCTAGCTGTGGTAGAGTGGCGTTCCGCTTACATAGCCCCTTTTACGGAGTAGTTCAGCATGGTTTCGCAGACGTTGCTTCGAAAAGTGCGATAGCTCCGGGTGTTTCTCGCACCACAGAGCATGCAGCTGTGCCATGTAACCCCGTTCACGGGCCACACTCGCATCGTCGCAGTCTAGCATGTCGCGATTCAGTTGCTCCGTCCACCCAAATGTCACGAGATCCCGCCGATCCATCGCATTGGCTCATTGGCTCCCCCAGCTCTAGATTGGTCGGCACTGTTAGCTGACCCATTGTCGGGAGCCCTGCGCGTTCTGTTGTTTTGAACCACACTTACTACAACTATGTTTGGTGTTGTCATTATTGTTCCCACGAAAAGCTAGGGAAAGGGGTTCGTCCATCCTTGTAGAGCCCCGCATGCAAGGATAAGGCTGCTTACTCTGAGAGGTCGCCCGATATCCCAGAGTCACCGTTCTAGACATCTCACCCAGGTGCCATTCAACTTTCGGCACGGTTTTCACACCTCCGCTTGGGGGTTAATTCCTTCGGGACCACCCCTGGACAATTGTCCACGACTGCCTATTTATTTTTGTGACCATATTCAGTAGAAACCCTTGGTACAAAACCCTCTATCCGCAACCCGAGGACGCGTTCGGTAACTTTGTCATAGGCCCTTCGGTTTGATTCTAGAGGAATCAAAACCGAATATATATAAAAATATATATATAATTTTAGAAAAAGGGTTCTCGCGTAAGTGGAATACGGTCACGGTATTCTAAGGTGGAAATGATACCGTTCTGCCGAAAAGCAAATGTTTTATTCTTCAACAAAGACTGTTTTTATGAATTTTTGTGAAAGATTCTTTGCATTTTCTTGTCGATTAGCTGTTGTCGGAATTTTTTAACCGCTGCTTTCTTTACTTCGGCGTTTAGAAGTGCAGCATCTAGAAGGAGTAATGCACTTTGCCACTCCTGATGTTAAAATTCAGGCCAACAATTTTGGCGGCCTGCTCCACGGCTTTGCAAAGGAATGCTTCTTTGCCAATCATCTCGTGTTTCAAGACCATTTTTAGAAGAGGATATTTGCCGCTTGCAAAGGTGCAAGCTGCACATAAAACAATTCGGTTACGAAGACATTGGAGATTCAAAAGTACTCGTCCACCTTGACGGCGTGAGATGTATAATAGTGGAACGGTCGAATTGATATGCAAGCTCTTATGCATATGCATGATGCACGTGTGGCGATATCAAGGACGATGATCTCTTTCTTTGTCCATTGAACCATCCCAAATGTGTAGAGTAGAACCGGGAGGGCAAGAATGTTAGTTGCTGATACCTTGTTCTAAGCCAACAGATTTGAAGACCAAATCTGTCAAAGAAAATGCTCTTATTTGCTTTAGAGAGACGGCATCACTGATTTTACGTCATGAATGCGGCGATGAGGTACGCCCAGGTATGTATAAGTCTCTCCAGGGTCCAGATGTCTAATAACACCTATATTCAGAAGCTCAGATTCTTTGGGAACTATACCAATCTTTCCTTTCTTCAGATAAATGCTGGAACATTTGTCTTATTCAAACTCTATACCAATCTCCCTTGTGTAATCCTTGACGATATTTAAAGCACTCTGAAGTTTTGTTTTACCAGAATCATAGGTATTAAGGTCATCCATATAAAATAAATGAGCGGCCATATGATCACGTTATTTAGAGTCGGCGCAGAAGTATCCAGGCGAATTACGTAGTGCGATAGATAGAGGCAGGAGTGTGATGCAAAAAAGCAGGGTGCTCATAATATCCCCCTGAATTCCCCCCCCCCCCTGAGAGGTGACGTTCGTTGTCACGATAATTTCCAGATGAGATAGTAAAATAGGATAAGTCTATGAGAGTTTGAATAGAAAGTTTGTCGGTAGTCAATCCAGACTATTGACAAGATGCGTTAAAGGGCTGCTGCTTCTTTGTAGAAGCATCTGTCAATTAGCAGGTTCTCTCGGGAGCTTGCTACACTTTTTTTCGAGCCACGTTCGTGCATCGCTCTCCAAACAGGCTTAATTATTCGAACAATATTCTTGTTTAGGAAAGCTGTAAGGATATTATACAGTGTTTTC
>NC_046661.1:129766315-129773067 GCF_010883055.1 Belonocnema kinseyi
TTTTTTTCGAGCCACGTTCGTGCATCGCTCTCCAAACAGGCTTAATTATTCGAACAATATTCTTGTTTAGGAAAGCTGTAAGGATATTATACAGTGTTTTCAAAGAAGTTATTGGTCTGTAATTCTGTGGGATGGGCAAAGTTGTCTTTTTTGGTAAGGCTATAGTACGCCCTAATACCAGCCACTGCAGGATAAGCGTTTTCGACTTTAAATATGAAGTGAATATGCGGGCCGAATGTCGGTGTGTAGAAATAAGCTTCTTCCACCAGTCAGAAACAGGGGGAACGCTGAAGAGACGCGATTGGTCAGCAAGACATTGTTGATTCTTCCAAATCCATCGCTCCCTCTATTGTATTCTCCTCCTTGCGTGAGATAACACCCGTATTTTGTTTGTTGACAATATTATGCTTGTTTCTCAGCAGCTTTAACTTGTTCAGTGTGTGATTGAGGTTCCTCAGTTCTTAGGTAAACTTTCGAACCATTTCCTTACACGATCTACCAATTGTTATGCAGTCACTAACACACTGAACACGGGACGCATTTTGTCTTTCCCATTCACTCTTCTTATTTAATTGCTGAAAGCGTATTTTTGTCTTTTGATTCATTGTCCGTTTTAGCCTTCGATTTGAATAAACTAAAGCTCTCAGCGGTTGGTCTTAATGTCGCTTCCTCATTCTTGTCTGCACCTTGTTCAAGAATTGGTTGGAGAAGTGCTCCGCATGAATATCCTTTTTTCAAGAGGTAGACTCTATTATTTCGGCATGCGTGCGGTGATTCGTCCACTGAATTTGGGTATTTTTGAAGTTTTGTATTTTTGAAGTTGGGTATTTTGGAAGTTGTTGTATCATAACAGATCATGAGGAAAATAGTTTGGTTGCGGTCATTCGTCACTAGAACTCAACTTCCTTGAGTAGGACGTAGTTTTTACACCTGGTGCACCTAAAAATTGTTGTATAATGACGGTTCATGCAAAAATTGGTTGGGTGCACTTAATCTTTATTTAGATCTTAATTTCCTCAATGGAAATGTATTTTGTACACCTAGTGCAAACGGAATGTGTTGGAACGATAGTCGAGACCTTCTAGTTTCGAACATGTGTAGAGATAATGGTAGTAAAAAGTGTTTTCTAGGAACTTCCTGAGTCTATAACAGGCTGAAATTTTCAGACAGAAATTTAGTGAAATTTCCACGGAAAGTCAACAGAATTTTGAACTGACAATTCCATTGAACTTCCGTGGAGTTTTATAAGCAAACCTCACTTGATCTATTCTTTAATAAATAATAATTTGTCTTACAAAACAAGAAAATCTTTAACTACATTCACAGTCGAAATGAGATATAGGCAAGAATGCATTTTTCTAAAATTTAAAAAAAAGTATACCCTAAAAAAATGACGGTGTTTTCCGGAAAATTCCGTAGCAGTAGACCGCTGGAAATTGTTTATAAACCAAGTTTTGGTTTTATAAACCAAGTTATGGTTTTGCACGTTAGTGATACCCATATTAAACTTGCAAATTAAATGTGACCAGATGGATTGTGATACTTTTATGCACAAAAATATGAGGCACAAATTGAATTTGGTGAAAGCAAAATCATTTTGAATATCTTTTTAAGCTAACACTCATTATAGTAAATTTAAGTCATAAAATATTGATATGCGACAAACAGTTACCATTTACGGAAAATTAAAACGTTTACTATAGTTTTGATCTTGTTTAAAGAAAAAACGATAAACAAGTGCATCTTTATTTCAACTATTAACTTTCATGATCAACAACACCTCAATCATGATCATGATCAACACCTCAATCACCATCTCAATCGACATTTAAATTACCATTTCAATCGACACCTCAATCACCATCAACGAAACGCCGTCCACCAGGTAACTTAAAAATACAGTTACAGGTATGAGAAATAATTGTGATTTTAAACTCATTAATTCTATTCCTATTCAATGTAACGTAATTTACACTAATTTGAAACTCGTAAAATGTTGCTAATATTATCATGAATACGGATCATTCAACAATTTTTTGTCCAACAGTATTAACCCGGCATTGATTGCCAGCACCGGCGCAGTATTGGCCGACAGTACAAAAGCTACTTAGCATACCAAGGTCTTTCCAACACTGCGCCAGTATTGGTGCACAGAACTGCGTCAGTAGATAATTTTCCCTTTGGCCACTATTTTGATAATAGTACTATTGTATGAATACGTAAACGTGAACTCAATGAAGAATATAGAAATATTTATAACTAATTTTTAAATGTATAAATAATTTTTGTTTGTTTAAACATCTTTCTTTCGTGTATCGTGAAATGCTACTACTTCTCAAGATAAATAATATAGCTGATGAATCTCAAAATAATAATCTTTTTTTATATAGTGTGACATTTTTTAAGCAATTTCTATTTGTATAATATTTAGCTTTAATAAAATCGAGAAAAAGTGGCATCTTCTGAAACTAATAAACCCATTAACGAAACAGAAGGGTAATACTTTTTTCCGTTTATTTGGTAATTATTTAAATGATTCTAATATGTTTAGAAAATTGATGACCCCCGTACATCGCAAAAAGTTACTACTTTCTCGAATTAAACAGGCAGTCAATAAGATTTCATGAAGAGTCGGAGGGAAAAGTTGATTAAACAACTAATAATCTATTCTAAAATTTAAAAGTAGCTGAAAAATATTTGGAAACCTATCACTTATTTAATATAAATTATTCATGTTAAAAAAATTTAAACAAAAAATCGTCTTCAGGTGTTATAAATTAAGCGTTAGTAGCCTAAAAATTATTACTTAAACATTCCTTAACAGGTGAATAAACTTTAATTTACAAAAAAATAATAACAAAAAGCACAGATTTGGTCAAAATACGACCTTTTTTCATTTAACACTCTACGCTTATTTCAAACTTTAAAGTATTAAATTGACTATTTAGGGAAAGATAACTGCCTATTATTAATACAAATAATTTTTTCGATATACTCGTAAACCAATATTTTTTTAATTTTTCGGAAATCAAAACGTATTTAACATACTGCCGAATGTGGGTCTTTTGTTTTACGGACGCTGTATGTGAATACTATTATTTATTTCTTAAAAGAGAAACCTTATACTCTCGCTTAAAAATATCCGTTTTTTATTAATTAATTGTCGAGTCACGCTGTAAAATAGACATGAGATATTGGAATGGCAATTGAATATCGATAAATTTGGGACATCAATATTTGATCCAAAATGAAAATTGCCTCCTATTCTTATACTATCACAGGAAAATTTCCATTTTTTATATGCGTAAGGCATCAGAATGCATAGGACATGGCGTCTAGTGTTTTTGGCTTTCTAAAGAAAGCTGATTTTCCAAATAAAGTAGCAATTGACTAGGACATATACTTTCTCTTGAAAAGAAGTCACCAGCTCCTAGTCAGATCCGACACAGAAAATCGATGGAACCTCGTTCGATTGCCAATTTGCATGTTTATGAACTCAAACTATTCCTTTTTTAAACAAAAAATTTAATCGAATTATTTGAAATTATAACTTTATGACCTAATGTAGTTACAGGTTTTGATTTTTCTATACTGTATATTATATCACAAAGAGGGTTATGCCCATCAGCACACAGGAAAACTTGAATATTGAGTTTCACATGAACACGTGTATAAACCTGCGAGTGATGTACGATATTTTATTAAAAATCAGTCTTATAAGTTTGCGAGTTATCCTGAAAAGTGTTCGAACATTCTTGTGTGTTTTTTATCTTCATTTATGAAATCTTTTGAAGTTCAAGTTACCTTTATCCTTTATTCTGGGTTGTTATTAGTAATTTTGTGTAGCGTTTAGAATTAAAAATCTTTCAGTAGCGTTGTAGGCTTTATAGGCTCATAACTTGGTGGCTTCTAATACGGTTTCTTTATTCTATATTACTAGATATCTGCAGATGCAAATAGGAAAAATTGTTTAGTATTGGCTACTATCACGGAATTTTCGGTGACTTTATCCCTGAACAAGCTGAAAAATTCTGTAACCATAGATAGTTGAAAGTTTTTTTTATTAAAACCTCATTTGCCATTATTTTATTATGAATCATATAAAGTATAAAAGAAAGATCTTTTAAAATTACAAATACACCAATATCTCCAATTTGGTAAAAAAAAGCTGTTACCGGTTTTAATGTTTTGCACGGCCTATGTTAAGCTTGTTATACATAATGAATTGAATTTTTTATTTGAATAGCGACACAATCTAAAAAATACCTTTAAACTTTTAATTCCTTTAATAATTCATATTTAAACTCAATGATAATACTTTTATCCAACAAAATTTAAGGCTAAAATTAAATTTATGAAAGTAAATTTCGAAGAACTTTCTAATGAAACACTCATTACAGAAAAACTATATAATTAAATATATTTTTGCTCTTCATTCAAGAAAAAGTAATAAGCGAGTTAATCTTTATTTCGATTATAAACTTTAAGGTTCCTTGAATAATTTCGTTAATATAAAATCCCTATATTTCGTCTTACAGAACCAATCGGTGCAACATCTGGATTACGATTTCGGTCACCAACAACGTCACAGCCTTCACAAGGTAATTTAAAAACATAGTCACACGTATAAAAATAATTATTTCAAATTAACTGTTAACTGATTAATCGCACTTCCATTCAATCTAATGTAATTCAAACCAATTTAAAAATATTAAAATGATCTCTGGCTGTTCTTAGAGTTAAACTTGCCTATTTATATCGGAAGATACCTTTTTGTTAAAAAAGAATCGTTTCAGAACATTGATAAGACATGAGAAAAGTTTCGGATTCAAAACAGCAAAAACATTTTTTAAATAATGCTTTTAATGTCAATATTTTCATGATAAAACACTATTGTATTGTCTTACTCTGAACATTCATTAAATGCGTCATTAATTCCAGAAAATAGTAACTTTTCAAGATTCGAAGGGGAAAGAAATTATTTAAAGAAATGCAAATTATTTAAATAATTGAAAACTATCCGCAAAAGATTTCACTCTTAGCATTTATTAACGGCGTTATTATTTTTAGAAAGTAGTAGATTTTCACGATTCGTATGGCAACAAATTTGTTAAAGAAACGGAATTTTTCAAAATAATTACCGAATATGTTAAACAAGACGTACTTTTCTTAAAATTCATTAACTGTACAATATATCCTGAATAATAATAAGTTTTCATCGTTTTCAGAAAAGAAAGAATTGTTTAAACAATTCAAAATAAGTTTAAAAATACTTGAAACCCTAACACTGATCGAATTAAAAAAATTAATAGTTTAAGATGTTAATTTTGTTTGTCTACTTGGCCCTAATCAATATTATTATAATATTGCCTAATTTTTTATTATTGTGAAAAAAAGCTCTCTAGCTACGCTGGGATATGAGCCCAGGTCCTTGAGATTGCCGGTCTGATGCTAGCTAGAGAGCGTTTTTTTCACAATCTTAAAAATTTAATCAATATTATAATAATATTGATTAGGACCAAGCAGATAAACAAAATTAACATCTGAAATTATTAATTAATTTTTCTGGTAAAAAAACCTACATCAATGATAAAAAAAATTAATGTTGGAAAAAATTAGAAAAATAGCGTCCTTAGCATGGATTTTACGTAAAATTGGAAAAAAGTTAATAACAAGAACTTCTTTTCTTAATTTTTTTAGAGCGATCTTTTCACATTTTATACTCCACAATTTCAAAAGCCCAGTGGGACAAATTAATTGTTGATTTATTAAAAAAATGTACAGAATTTATTTTTCCGCAAAACGCAAAAATTGGGATCGATCAACGAAAACCAAAAGTCGAATTTTCACAGGTATACATTTGGATCACCTTATTGCAGCATATTACGAAAAAAATTTTAAATGCTTTTAATTTAAATACCTAAATAATACAACACTTTTATTTCGATTAAAAAAATTTTCTGTTTATAATATCTCTAGAATAAAAAAGAGCTAAATTTAACAAGTCGGATGGTTTCTTTTTATTTAAAAATCCAAAATAAAGCAATTTCATTGTATAAGCAAACTTCAGTCGGCTTATTCTGGTATTAGCGCGAATATATTTTTCTTAAAGTAAAAAGTAAAAAAGTATAGTTTCAAAAAATTGAAGACACATTGCACGAGCATATGCAGTCACAGATTTTCAAAATTTTTATCTAAAGGTCTTTTATTCTGTATGACTAGAAATTTAGTATATGCAAGCGAAATAACATTTTTGGGCGCTGACGTGTATTACGGAATTTTCCGTACCATTAGTTTTGTACGAGCTGGAAGAGGGGTTGTACTTTTGCGGAATATTTGATAGCATTCAACGGTTTGAAATTGTTTATTAAAAACTTAATTGCCATTATTTTATTATTAATCATATACCGTATGGAAGAGGGGATTTGTACAATAGTTAATATATCAAAATCTCCAATTTCGTACAAAAAAGTGTTGACCTATTTTTTGTTATACAAAGCAGAATTGTGCATATTAAACACGCAAATTAAATATGATTAATTGGATTTTTCATTAAAATGAAGAAACTACAGAAAAAACACCTTTAAACTGATAATATTTTTTAGAGTGCATATTTCAATGGAATTAGTAATCCTCTTAGAGAGAAAGATCTAACACAAAAATTAAATTTATGGAAGCAAATTTTAAGCAATTTTTAAGCTAAACGCTAATTGAGGATAATTTTTTCCTATCGTATTAAAATTTGACAAATA
>NC_046661.1:129773167-129775914 GCF_010883055.1 Belonocnema kinseyi
TAACACAAAAATTAAATTTATGGAAGCAAATTTTAAGCAATTTTTAAGCTAAACGCTAATTGAGGATAATTTTTTCCTATCGTATTAAAATTTGACAAATAGTACGATGCTTGGCAAATAAAACAGTTTCTATAATTGCTCTCATTTATAAAAGAAATTATTAACGAGTGCATATTTATTTTTACCATTGACTTTGGGGATCGTTGCAAAAGTTCGTTAAAAAAAGCCTTATATTTTTTCTTACAGATTCAGCGGACCCGTTAACAGCTTCACGACCATACCCAGCACCCCCTCATGGTATTTTAAGTATTAAAATTTAAATTAAAACTGATATAAAAAAATTTTGCCAAAACGTAATTTAAGTTTAATTACAAGAAATTTTAAAAATACAAGACTGCGAGATTGCGTGTTCACTGCGTCCACACGAATTGAGATATCGTGTTTAAACTTTGACACATAAAATAAAAAGCACTAAAGTGGAACATTATGATATATACAAACATTTTGTAGTTATGAACATTTTGATATATACAAACGTTCCTTAGTGCTTTCGGTATAACTTCCTAAATCCTGAACACGATATCTCAATCGGTTTGGACGTAGTGAGGACCGAAAATAATGAAAATCATTTCATTCTCCATACAAAAATTTTATGAACGAACTTAGTCACGTGATACAAAAGTTCTTTAGTGCTTTTTATTTAATCTGTCAAATTTTAAACGCGATATCTCAATCCGTGTGGACACAGTGAACACCAAAAAAAATGCTCATATCCGGAGACTAGTTTGGTCACGTGGTCACGCAGAGCATGCCCTTAACAAAATAAAGGCTGATTAGCAATTTCGAACACTTTACGTTTAAAGCAAATGGTTTGTTTAATAGAAAGATATAAATAGTTTGATTCATAGAATTCGAACTGTTTGTAAAAGTTTCGAAGTTTTGTAAATACATTTCTCATAAAAATAAGATTCGATATTTCTTTTTTTCTCTTCTATCTGAGACCTAGCTACAATTTCTGGACATTTTTGCACACATATTTTTTCCTCATTAAGAAAAATTTTTAATAAATTAAACTTTTTTGAATTTATTTTGTTTATCGTGTCCTTCGTACAATCGTCGTGCGTACATCTCATTCTGTGTGAGCAATATTTTGTGAGACAGATTGGAGATTCGACAGTACATAATTTTTTGGAACCAATAGCAAATTTTTGGAAGTCACAAATAAAATTTTTATTTTTATCACTTAGATAATTAAAAGATTGCAGCATATAACTAGATAACCAAACAACTCTGGAATTTTCACGAGAGCATAATTAAAAATTATTATCCAGTTCCTAAAAATAGAATGTGGAAGTTCACAGTCTCAAATTCAAAATAACCTAAAATTGGACCATTTTTTGGTTTTCAATTCACGATAAAAAGTGCAATTAATAGTTGACACAAAAAATAAAAACTCACTTCCGAGATATTAAGTTGCTAAATTGGGAGAAAATGAGTTTGATTACAAAACTATAACCAATTCCGAGTACACCATTCAGGAATTTGGAGCTTTAAATTTTACAGTTTTTAAACATAGCCTTTGGATAGCGACTAAAGTTTTTTTTTAATTAATAACAATAATAACAGGAACTTGCTCGAGAGATATAAGTCTCCCGAATAAAAATAACAAAAACTTCATGCGAACAAATTATTCTATTCCGGGAAAATAAAGATAAGGCGTGACGGTATCGTACCGGAACAGAAGCTTTTTCGCTGAAAATTTTTTAAAAATAAGAAAGATATATGTTTCTTTATAAATAGGTTTTAATCAGCTATATATGATGCTATATGGTTTATGAATTCAAGGTAAAAGTATAAGTGAAAAAACCTTATGAAAGTGGCTTTTTCTAGAAAATGGCCATCAAAAGGTTAAAAAAAGGAAAGAGGTTAGCTATTTAAAAAAAAAGAATATGGAAGATAAAGATAGAGTCAGTAATCTGGATTTGAATTAACATTTTTTTATTACTATACTAAGAATGAGCTTTAAAAAAAATCCTTTCAAAATAACATCTATTTGATTTTCTAAACAATTTTTATGCAAAATTCCCATTGTCGGAAAAAATGATGGTTATCTGGTTCTGTACTGCAACCCTCCAATTATTATTATTCTTAGTGGACTCGTAATTTAATATAATTTAGTAGTTATAAGAAAATGAATTTTTTATGTTTTAAATAGTTAGTAACTACAATTTTTTATTTGACCAGGTGAAACAAGGATACCCGGAATTATCGTTCCGGTAAATAATGATCTAGTCTATCGTGGTAAATTTGTTTTTGCAGTATATCATGAACTGGTTAAAGAGTTTTTCTTACTTACGCCAGATAAACAAATAGGTAATTTAAAAATTTTGACTTTTTTAATATTTCATTAGTGAAATGCTAAAACATTACTAATTCATGAATCAATAACTTAATTACTAATTTAATACAAATTTCCATTATTGCAGAATACGAGCGCGGTAAACCAAAAGTAGTGAAACTTCAAGATTTAGAAGAAGCTGATATACTGGTACGCGATAATCATCTACTTGCATTGTATGCAGAGAGCATTCAGCAATTTGTGATATTACCTGCGCATCTACGGGTGCGTGTCACCCATTAACTGTGACCAAAGGGGGAGGGTCGGTAAGGCCGGTTTTTGGCCTAATTTATTTTTGGACCAAAAAATCTGAAAAAATCATGGTAGTATCTTATAAGTATCCCGAGTC
>NC_046661.1:129776014-129784613 GCF_010883055.1 Belonocnema kinseyi
TAACACAAAAATTAAATTTATGGAAGCAAATTTTAAGCAATTTTTAAGCTAAACGCTAATTGAGGATAATTTTTTCCTATCGTATTAAAATTTGACAAATAGGTACGATGTTTGGCAAATAAAACAGTTTCTATTATTGCTCTCATTTATAGAAGAAATTATTAACGAGTGCATATTTATTTTCACCATTGACTTTGGGGATCGTTGCAAAATTTTGTTTAAAAAAGCCCTATATTTTTTCTTACAGAATCAGCGGACCCGTTAACAGCTTCACGACCATACCCAGCACCCCCTCACGGTATTTTAAGAATTGAAATTTTATTTAAAACTGATATAAGAAAATTTTGCCAAAACGCAATTTAAGTTTAATTACAAGAAATTTTTAAAATACAAGACTGCGAGATTGCAAAGGTTTATTCAGAAAAATAGGTTCAAAGTCTTCGGAATAAAACTATAGGAAGTATAAAACCTTTAACTTTTGTACGAAGTATTTTTTTTTTAATATTTGCTATTTAAAAATATTTATTTAACAAAATAAAGGCTTATTAGCAATTTAAAACAGTTTACGTTTAAAGCAAATGGTTTGTTTAATAGAAAGATATAAACAGTTTGATTCATAGAATTCGAACTGTTTGTAAAAGTTTCGAAGTTTTGTAAATACATTTCTCATAAAAATAAGATTCGATATTTCTTTTTTTCTCTTGTATCTGAGACCTAGCTACAATTTCTGGACATTTTTGCACACATATTTTTTCCCCATTAAAAAAAATTTTTAATAAATTATTGAGACAGAATGGAGATTCGACAGTACATAATTTTTGGAACCAATAGCAAATTTTCGGAAGTCAGAAATAAAATTTTTATTTAAATCACTTAGATAATTGAAAGATTCTAGCACATAACTAGATAACCAAGAAACTCAGAAATTTTCACGAGAGTATGATTACAAATTATTATCCAGTTCCTAAAAATAGAATGTGGAAGCTTACAGTCTCAAATTCAAAAGAACCTAAAATTGGACCATGTTTTGGTTTTCAAATCACGATAAAAAGTGCAATTCATAGTTGACACAAAAAATAAAAACTCACTTCCGAGATATTAAGTTGCTAAATTGGGAGAAAATGAGTTTGATTACAAAACTATAACCAATTCCGAGTACACCATTCAGGAATTTAGAGCTTTAAATTTTACAGTTTTTAAACATAGCCTTTGGATAGCGACTAAGGATCTTTTTTAATTAATAACAATAATAACAGAAACTTGCTCGAGAGATATAAGTCTCCCGAATAAAAATAACAAAAACTTCATGCAAAAAAATTATTCTATTCCGGGAAAGTAAAGATAAAGCGTGACGGTATCGCACCGGAACAGAAGCTTCTTCGCTGAAAATTTTTTTTAAATAAGAAAGATATATGTTTCCTTATAAATAGGTTTTAATGAGCTGTTATATGATGCTATATCGTTTATGAATGCAAGGTAAAAAGATAAGTGAAAAAACCTTATGAAAGTGGGTTTTTCTGGAAAATGGCCATCAAAAGGTTAAAAAAAGGAAAGAGGTTAGCTATTAAAAAAAAGAATATGGAAGAAAAGTACAGAGTCAGTAATCTGGATTTAAATTACCATTTTTTTATTACTATACTAAAAATGAGCTTTTAAAAAAATCTTTTTAACATAACATCTATTTGATTTTTTAAACAATTTTTATGCATAAATCCCATTGTCGGAAAAAATGTTGGTTATCTGGTTCTGTACTGCAACCCTCCAATTATTATTATTCTTAGTGGACTCGTAATTTAATATAATTTAGTAGTTATAAGAGAATGAATTTTTTATGTTTGAAATAGTTAGTAACTAAAATTTTTTATTTGACCAGGTGAAACAAGGATACCCGGAATTATCGTTCCGGTAAATAATGATCTAGTCTATCGTGGTAAATTTGTTTTTGCAGTATATCATGAAGTGGTTAAAGAATTTTTCTTACTTACGCCAGATAAACAAATAGGTAATTTAAAAATTATGACTTTTTAAATATTTCATTAGTGAAATGCTAAAACATTACTAATTTATGAATCAATAACTTAATTACTAATTTAATACAAATTTCCATTATTGCAGAATACGAGCGCGGTAAACCAAAAGTAGTGAAACTTCAAGATTTAGAAGAAGCTGATATACTGGTACGCGATAATCATCTACTTGCATTGTATGCAGAGAGAATTCAGCAATTTATGATATTACCTGCGCATCTACGGGTGCGTGTCACCCATTAACTGTGACCGAATTTTGTCCAGAGTTAGTTCATGCAGAATTTTTTATTTCATGTGCTTATTTGTAAAACTGTGGAGAAGCTAAATATTAATGGACAAAGTAGCCGAGAATCGATACTAAAAATAAAAATGTGCAGATGTGCTGCTACTAAGTCCGGAATCCAAGATCTCTGACTTTCCTGATAATGAAACATAACATATACAATTTTCCCAGAGCTTAATGAAATAATAAAATTGTAATGAAATTGTTAATTAGATTCTTGTAAAGTATTTCTAAAGTTTTGTGAATACTAAATGTATCAATAATACAAAAGTAATGAATTTGATATTTTGGTTATTCAAATTTTTGTATAAGCATGAAAAAAAGTAAAAGAGTTTACGGGATTTTGGTTAAATTATCAATTTTTTATTGAAACCATTTGGTTTCACTTATCAGTATCCTTAACTCGCCTTATGATTTCATTTGACTTTGAACTTAAGCTTCCAGGTCAATTTTGTGTTTTAAATGAAAACTTCTATTTTTGACATCGAAAATCGAAAGAATAGGAAACTTTATATTTAAATATGTACTCAGGCCATAGGTCAGGTGTGACTTTTCAGGCCTGCTGAAGGTCATTCAAATATCTATGATTTATGGCTTGAGTACATATTTATAAGTAAAATTCCCCACTTTTCGATTACCCATGTCAAGAATAGCGATTCCTACTTAAAACACAAATTTGACCTTAAAATGACCTTGAATGTCAAGCCCAAGGTCAAATAGACGGTCACCATTAAATTTATCATTGAAAGTTACTCCAAGAATAATCTTCACCTGAGAAAATTCATAGCCGTCCCGTTATACCAAGTCCGAACTTACTTAAGTTTGAATTACCTTTAGCAGACCTTCAAAGTCACACCAAACCTATGATTTGAGTACATATTTAAACGTGAAATTTTCCACTATTTCGCTTGGCGATCTCAAAAATAGGGGTTTCCACTTAAAACCACATTTTGACCTTGAAATTACCTTAAGCGTCACGTTCAAAGTCAAATTGAAGGTGACCATTCGATTTCTCTTTGAAAGCTACTCCACGAATGACCTTGAGCCACTTGAACAATATTTTATCTGGGCAGTTATTTAGGTGTTTGCAGACTTATTCGACACCCTGTATATAATGAGAAGGTATTAGCAAAGTTCAAACTTTTATAAATTGAAGAGTTTAAAGATTTCTGGCAAAGAGTATAGATCCAGAGTGTCATTTGCAATGCGTGTAATTAAAGAATTAATCAATAAATTAATAAAATTTAAAAGTTATATCATTTTTAATAATTTTAAATGAAAAACATTAGAAATTAGAGAAATTAATTTTTTTAACTAAATATTTTTGAAATTAAAAGTTTAATTATTTTAAGTTGTTTCGAATAAATAATTTCGCAAAGTTTGTTTACAGAAAAAAAAGGTTTATATATGTCTAATGTTCTCTAAAAATTAAATTTTGCGAATGAAAAATCATTTACAATTTTCCCAGGAATCTTAGAATTTTTTTCTTTTCTTGATACCTTCCAAAATCTTTAAGAAACTTAAAAATTTTATTTCGAAATCATGAAAAATCTATAGTTCGTTTTACATTTTTTTCAGATTAAACAACATTTTTGAATCTTTTCAGGTGTGCTCAAATCTTCTTAAATACTCGAATAAAATGTATTTTTCAAAGTAAATACTCATTTTTTATTTCCTTATGTATCTTAAGAAATTTTTCGTATTCCTTTGAATCCTTTCGATTTTTTGAGAACCTTCTACATTTTTCGTTCAAAATCTTGAAAAATTTAAAATTATAATTTGATAGAACTTTTAAATGAAACAATTAAAATTGCAGTTTTAAAAATTTAAATTTATCTCTGTGAAATTTTAACAATTTAAGGCTTTCGATTTCGAAAATTTCAATTTCGTATTGTTTTCTTTTAAATATCTGACACATAATTGCTCGTTTTCAATAAGTAGTCAAGTATTGGCATACAATATTTAAAAATAATTATTTTTTGTCAATCAAAAATTTCCAATTTAATGGATAAACAATATCTATTTAAGACTCAAACATTATTTGAAGAGAATTTAAAATTGAATAGAAGCGTTTAATTTTAAATGTAATAATTTGAAGTAATTCTGTAGACCTAGGTTCGCATCCTCGGAACTAAAGAAGAATTTTTGACAACTTGTGAACAAAAATAAATTTTTATATATAGATATAAATTCAGTAGACGAAAATGGAACTACTATCAAACCTAATTGCTTTCAATTGATACTTATTTAAGCTATTTAACATGGCAATTTAAATACTTGAAATTAAAAATGTAAACCTAAAAATAACCTTTCTTCGAAAAACTGGTTTGCATTCGAGATAAAAAAGAAATTCACTGCCGCTTCTCGGTTTTTCCTGGTCTCAAACAATTTGCGGTCGTTTCCCAATTTCCCGGTTCAACGGATAGCATTTCATTCTCGTAATACTTTTAACATGGAATAATCACAAAATGCCTTTCTTTTAAATTTTAGTAAAATAGTTTAGGAAATATGATTTTTTTAATTAACTTTGTGCGTTTTTCAGGGAAGAAAAGGCGATAATGAAGTTTTATTTTTGCAAATGAAAAATTGCAATTAGGCTTTTGGTGATGGAATTTCAAATTGGATAGTTCAAATTATTAAGATTTTTTTTTAAATTCCAGAATCCAGGCTGGGGTCTGGAGAAGCTCTCCGTGGCCCTGATTACTTCGTATCACGTTACCAATGATATCAGCCGTAAGGCAGTATGCATTACGCTGTGATTGCAAATTTCATGCATTTCAATCTTGTAACCTTTTCAACATAGAATCTTTTATAAGCGAAATAAGAAAACTGCAGATAAAAATTGTAAATTCAATTATTTATGTCAATTAATAAAAATGAATTTCCAATCAAAAAGGACAAATTGTCAACAAAACAGTTAAATTTTCGAAAAAAAAGATGATTTGTAATCAAAATGATATAGTCCACTTCGGTCCCATAGAGTTGAAAGCCATCAGCAAGCAACTTGCTGGAATATCCCCCGCTCGTGTTTACTCATGTAAACCCGAGCTGGGACAATTTTCCGGCTTAATTGCTTTCTAATGGCCTCTTTACGACCTCGCCTAACCTTGTGATTCTTAGACTCAATGGGAGAAAGAGCGAGAGAAGCTGTTAAAGGCCAGCTGATCGGCAGCTGCACGGGAAGGATTCCCCGTCCCATGGCTAGCCTGACCAGCATGGCCGTGACTCATCAAATTAAGTGCCTTCTCTCTCTCACTCCTCTACCCTCGCGAGAAAAGCTGACAGCGGCTGCCAACCTTGCGTTGGCAAAACGGTACCCTCCCGAAATTAAAAATTGAAACAAATATTTTTCTATTATTATTTCACTTTTATTTACATTCCGGGGGAAGGCCGAGCAAAGGAGATTATTCTCTATTAGAATAATAATTGCGCGCGCTATAGTGTAAATTTTATTGTATATTATTGTAATTCTGTTTTCTGGAAATTTATTATGTTTCTTTTGCTTTGTCGGCGTTTTTATTTTTATTTTCTAATTTTTCGCATTCTTATTTTTAATGTCATTCTCCTTCGTTTTTAATTTAAGTTTTTAACATTTCGCCGTATTCTCTCATTTCTAATTTAAGTATTTTCTTTTATCCTCATGTCATTTCTCTACTTTAAGTTTCTTTTAACTTAGTCGTATTTTTATTTAATGTCATTTTCCTTTCATTTTTGATTTAAGTTTCTTTGGACTTTTCGTCATTTTATTTTTTTGCTTTTATTTTATGTCTTTTTTAACTGTCGTCGTTTTTATTTGTACTTTTTATTTTTCATTGCGTCGTTTTATTTTTTTATTCATTTTTCCGTGCTGATTTACGAATCTTACCGGAACTTACGAAACGACGACAATTTTGGAACGCTACCGTGCGTTTCAAAAGTTGTTGCCTGCGCGCGGCCAGACTAGAGAGAAGGGGATGCCGAGGCGTCCGAAACGCCCCTCCACCTCTCTCGAGATTCGTCGAGAGCTCCGCGCCAACCGACGGCCGGCAGCCTCTCGGACCTGCGGCTTAAAAGACGGGTGCATCAACCCGAAAAGACGCTCTCGCTCAAATTCTCGCTCAGCACTCTCGCTCCGAACACTCCGCTCTGACGATCTCTCAAGCCCAAACACCCTTACAGAAAGTGCAGATATTTTGTATTAGCTTATTCTCGAGCCTTGAGTAAAGTTAAAAGTCAAATCGAATCATAGTTTTTCTTAAACTTCCCCTCCTCCCTCCTCCTTAGTGGCGGTCTGCTCTCGTAGCCCCGCCGTGCTATTGCTATCTCTCTCTCTCTCTCTCTCTCTCTCTCTCTCTCTCTCTCTCTCTCTCTCACCTATCCGATTCCCAGTCATCCCTCCTACCACGGAGTCTCTCTCTCTCTCACCTAAGAGGTCGGTCAGCTCTCGCAGCCCCGGTACCTTCGCATCCTCATTAGAGGTCGGTTAGCTTTTACAGCCCCGTCACCCTCGAACTCTTCTCTCTTCTCAACGGGATCGGTCAGTTTGCAAACAGCCCCGATACTCCCTGCGAATCTCTCTCTCTCTCTCTCTTCCTGTGACTCCTCATCCTTCATCTACGCCTGGTCCCAACCAAAAACGCCGCTCCCGCCCTTGCAAACAGACGCGCATTTGCCGTCGCCTTGCAGCCCTCCGCGAGTCCCTCGAAGCGACTTGTCGCCCAGAAGATCGCCGCCCCTCCTACTCCTACTCCCAACCTCCTAAGGCTATTGTACGATCGGTGGTCATCATCACACCTCACCTCCACGTCCAACTTCCCACTCCTCCTTCCTCTCCCGCTTCCTCCGCCCACTCAAGCCCCTCGAAGCGTCCTCTGCCCGAGGACAGCGACGATGACATCGTCCTGGTCGAGGAAATTGAGGTGGTGAAGAAGCGTCCTTCTCACCACTAACGTGACTCGCTGCGGGAAGCAGCGGGCCTCGGTTTCCACCGGCCCTGAAGAAACCACGTCAGCGCCCGGCTGATGCTTCTGACTTTCATCGATGGACGGCCTTCAGGCTTGGCCCTTGTGTATCCAGAGTCAGGGTACCACCCGCATCCACCTACAGCCGCCCAGCAGCCGTCGGCCCACTCCGAAGTCCATGGTTCAGCTCGACGCCTTCCTCCAGACCAGTAATCGGGTGTTATCTGTCAGAGCCCGACCTCCGCCCCGATCCAGCTAAGGGACGGCCACCAGCAGCGAACGAAGGTCTCTCGAACCAGGCCCCCTCTCCGACGATTCCGAGAGCAACTGGAGTTGCCACTACAGCACTGCTTAGTTCTGGCCCCGGTTTCCACCGACCAAACTACCTTGCCCCGACAGCGCCCGGCCCGCGCCCTGTGAGCCTCCCCTCAAGCAGTTACCAGCCAACACGGCTCTCGGGTTTCGGTATCCACCGGCCCGCAAACCAGTCTGCCCCGACAGCGCCGGTCAGCGCCCTGTCAGCCTCCTGCATCTCAAGCAGTTACCAGCCGACACCGCTTCACGGCTCTCGGGTTTCGGTTTCCATCGGCCCGCAAACCAGTCTGCCCCGATAGCGCCCGGTCGGCGCCCAGGCAGCTTTCAGAATCTTCAACCGATCAACACCGCATCTTAGATCAAGGCTGGGAAAAACACCATCCCCACAACCTATAAGATTACTTTTTGTAACAAAGTACCAAAACTGTCAACAAAGCAGTTCTTTTTATAAGCAAATAGTTCAATTTCTTACCTACAAAGGGATAATGATAAAAAAATAACAATTGAAAAAAGAGGGACAAAAAAGGGAAAAGTCAACCAAATCCTAACTCTCACTTTTTACTTTCCCCATATTTGTTATACTTCTAGGAAACCAACAAGTTTCGAGGTGAATTTATACCTCATCGGCGATTATTTATAGAAAGAAGTGAATTTATGAAAAATTATATGTCCCTCCGAAGAAAATATTTTCATCGATCTTCATTAAAGGCTGATTCGGTCTATTATAGTAATATCTTTCGGGAAAAAATTATTGTTCTATAAAAGAATTTTGTTTACTTTTAACCAAAAGAAAGTTGCTTTACCCAATTAATAAATCTATCCTATATTTTTCTGTATCTTGAGAGTTCCCTTTTTAATTAATACGTTTGTTACCTATATTTCTCTATTTTTTTCATAGAATACTGGAAACAGTTTTAATTAAAGTCATATCAAGGAAATATTTTGCATAAACATCAATATTAATGTGGCTTAAACGCATGCGGTAGGGTGGTCCAAAAAACGCTTTTCGACATACAGAACAAGCCCCCCCCCCC
>NC_046661.1:129784713-129792816 GCF_010883055.1 Belonocnema kinseyi
TCTTCTTTTAGATTTTTTACGTATCTCGCATCTTATTTTGGTGAAATATTGGAATGAATTTGGCGAATAACTTTTTTCTTTCAATTTTTTTTCGTACCTTTTCGGCTTTTGTGGTTTTTCTACAAACATTTTATTTTTATTTTTAATATCATTTTTATAATTAAAATCAAAACTACATGTCTTGTCAAAAAGTAAGTCACAACAAATTTGTAGCTCTTTTTCGGGTTAAAAATTTTTGTTAAATCATTTTTTTCTGTAACTTGTGTTGTTTTTCCTCAATTTTTTTTACTTTTTCAAAGTTATTTTTCGCGAATAAAACAAAAAGTACGCGTCCTATCAAGAAGTGATTTGAACAAACTTGTAGATCTTTTTTAAGATCACAATTTTTGTCGATTCATCTTTTTTCGTATCCTCCATAGTTTGACTACAAAATGGAATTTTTCATTTCTCATATGTTTTGTACAATAAAAATTATCATTTTGGATTTTAAGGAAAATCCAAAAAGTTTTTGATAATCTTGTAGGACTTTCAAAAAGTAATGCTTCTCTTTACTTGACTTTTTTCATATCGGACGTTGTCTGGCTTAAAATTTTGATTTTTTATTGATTTAAAAAATTTTGAACATGCTATAACTCAGAGAATTTTCTTTTTATCAGAGAAAAAGACGTCAGAATTAATTTTTTGGTATTCTAAGTACTATTAACAGCCGTACATAAAAATTTTAAATATATGTAAAAAATGATGGTCATAAAATTGTTGAAAATACTGTAACTTTTTGAATTTTTATCCAAAATGGCTCTTTAACGAACTTTTCCTTTCTTTTATGACATAAAAAAGAGTGCCAAAAATCGATTTGATCCGTTCATTTTTTTAGAGTTATCGTATTTACGGACGGCCGGGTGGACAGAAAGACAGACGCCATCGTAAAAACTTGATTTTCGGATTCAGGGAGTCTCGAAACGTAGAAAACCGTTGAAAAACGGCGGTGTAAAATTTCGGAGAATTCTAATACTTTCTCAATAATAAATTATTAGAATGTAAAAAATAGACGCCATATAATTTTTCTTTATATTTATTAAAATTTTTAAATCGTTTTAATTCTTTAAAGTAAAACGCTGTTACTTTTCTCTATAATATTGATATTTTATCCAATATAAATAAAATTGAAAATAAATGTCCTCAAATATAGTCTCAATATACTTGTTCTCTGTCAGTCTTTAAATTGTTTTAATTTTATTTACTGGGGCTTGTCGATTTTTCGTTGTGTATTTTTATGCTGAACAAATCTTAAACCATACATTATAAAGAGAACTTCATTGAATAACAAAAATCTAAACTTTAAGGGGCCGTCAGTCAACTGCATTACCAATTGCATGGGGGGGGGGGGTTTCATACTAGAACTATGGTTCGAACAGGGGTTGGGGGGTCAGTGAAAGTAACGTTACGAACTTACATAACTTTCAGTATGTTTTCTTATTACCTTTTAAAGAATTGTTTTTTTCTCTGTTTTTAAGAAACCCCTCTTTCTCGTTTTTCTACGACTACTACTACTACTCTTTTGTAAAAAAAAATTCTTTTAGTTTTAGATTCACATCTTTGGTCGAAAATGTAATTATTCTATTTTTAGAAAATTATTCTTTTGCGGATAATAAGGCATTTTTAGGTTGAACTCTTTTATTGAAAATTCGTTTTTTTATTCAGAATTAATTTTTTTAACTAAGAAGGTAAATATTTCATTTTTGATTTAAATTGAAAATCTTTTTAAAATTGATATTTTCTTGTTTAAAATTGCTTCTTTCTAGTTGGAAATTTATGTATTTTGCTAAAAACTGGTCTTTTTGTATCGAAAATTAATTTTCTGCGTCGAAAATGTATCATTTTTTATTAAAAATGCAACTGTTTGGGTCTGTTGTCAACTGTTTCTTTATAAGTTGAAAATTAAACTATTTCGTATAAAATTCATGGAGTTTGTCAAAAATTCGTCTTTTTGGTAAGGAAATTAATCTTCTTTGTTGAAAATTTATTATATATTTTGACTTTAAATCTGAGGAATTTAAAGGGTTTCATATTGCATTCAAATAAATTAAAAGTGAGTTTTAAATAAGGTCTGATACGAGGAGTTTGATCAGCTTTAAGAATAGCGTAATTTTACAAAGTTGAGATAATAAAAAACCCTGTGATCCTATTCGTAACCTTCTTACCTAAAAACCAGCTGATGTGTAAAATGTGAAAATTATTTCGAAACTATTTATGAAAAAAATAAATCACCATTTTTAAACTCTTAATACTCGGTGGGAAAATTTTGACAAGTACGAAAAAGTATAACTAATTTTACAGGAAAAAACCAATGAATATAATAATTTTTTAAATACTAAGAAATTCAGGTGACCGTTTCAATTAAGGAATCAAATTTCCGGTCATTTCACGTTCCCAAAAAATTATTGAATTCTTTTTAGTTCTTTGGAATTCTTTCCTTTTCCATTTTTTCTTATAACAGTCTTAGTTGCTGAGATGCACACCTATAAGCCTTATATTTCTTTTCAATTTTATTGGATTCTTCGAATTTTTTGAATTATTTATAAATTACTTATATTTCTTTGAAGCTGGGATTCTAATAAGCATCAAAATTGTAAGTGTTTTACTGCTCTGAAACTTTTTAAATTAAATTTTTAAGGACGAATAAAAATTTCTCATTTTTCGATTCAAAATATAAGTTATATTTTCATACAGTTCAAAATTTTTTTTGAAAAATCTGTCTTTTGTCCTTATATTTTTTAGTTTTTTCTATAAGAGTTTCTGGACTTGTAGAAATAAAACCACTTTGTTTTAAATGAAAGTATTATATTTATTCGAAAATTTAAGTTTCAGGTCTTACTTATTTTTTAATAGTGAAGCTAAAATAAGATGTATTCTCTAATAGATAAATCTAGAAGGTATTAAAAGGACAAACGCCGTGTATTTCAAATAAAATATTAAACCAAATAAAAATAGAAATTATATTAAATTCAAAATTGATGTAATTCTGGCTTCACATGATCACAAAAAAGTTGTCTGAACTGGGTACGAGAAAAGTATATCCTTATGTATTTTGAGTCGCTGAATTCGAATTCGACCGCAGAATGTGCATTTAGCGTCGAAATTTTCCCCTAGCCTAGGGGAAAGTCTAAAATCTAGGGAATTCTGGAATCTGCGAAAGTATTTATTGTAAAATAGAAAAATGTCAGTCCTTTTAATACTAATACAAGCATTTTTATGTAATTTGAGTCACTGAACCCAAATTCAACCTCTCCAATTTCCCTAGGCGTCCGATTTTTCCCCTATCCTAGGGGAAAGTCTCAAAGCTAAGAGAATTCTGGGACCTATTAATGTGATATTCGTACGATAGCAAAGTGATGCGTAACTTAAAGTTTATTTATTAGCTACATTCAAATTTGAGTTCAAACTTTATTTACACGGTGTCAGATTTCCTCTAGCCTAGGGGAAATAGTATAAAATTGAAAAATACTTACGGCTTCACGCAGGGTATGTTCATATACATTATAGTTGATTAAAGTTTATAAGCGAATATAAATTTTCCACATAGCCCGGGTCATTTAATACATGTGAAGCCTGAAAACGATTGTACAGAGCTTATCTTTTCCCCTATCCTAGAGAAAAAAATTGAAAAAGGTATGCGGAACCGTTAACAATAGAGAGATCTCAAAATTTGAAGACAAAAGTTCCTCTTCCATTTTTTGATTCGACACATAGTTATTGTTTAATGGAAATTACAAAATTTAAGTCCGGCCGGCCAATCATGGCGCACTTCCTTGCGCGCTTTGGGGAACTGGCGGGCTCTTGCCGCGGAGAGAGGGAATAGATCCACACGCCGGACTCCAATTAATTTTCTCTGCCCGGCTTTTCCTTAGGGAGGCGTTTCCTTTGGTAGATGGAAAGAGAGCGAGCAAAAATCCTGCTGCCTTGACAGAGACTGAAGCGATACATTGCCCCAAAAGGGGATGTATGGTCTGATTCGCTTTAAGTCTGTCTATGTCTGTCGATGTCTGTCCGACGATGAGTTGACATGGTACTCGTCAAAGTCAGAAAGCCCTCATACCCAGGCTCGGTCAACTACGTGGGAAATAAATGGGGAAATTCAGCGCCATCTGCGATGGGCAGGAGAACTACAGAAGCATGCATGTGTTGGTCGCTATATATATGTATGCTCTTTCCTTAGATATGTTGACTAGTAGAATAATTTAAGAAAGAAGGTTGAATAAAGACAAAGTTAAGAAAACAAGAAACGCAAGATAAGAAATTAAAGATAATTATCATTCAATTTCTCATTTTACGTTTCTCATTTACTTAATTTTGCTTTTATTTTTGTATTTTAAGTAGCAAAAGATAATTACGAGACGAGTTAGGATGTGCATACGCATGAATTTTAATTTTTTCTGAAGCAGAGTTGACCTGTGATATACAGTTTTTTAAAAATATTTTATGACCACACTAGTTTGCGTTTTCAAGAAATCCTTTTGATTGAAGTGATACCGGCACACGGAAAACCGTTTTGCGGTTATGGTCTCATATGGTGACAGCACCAGACAACACGTGACAGTAACAAATAACTACAAACAATTTTTCACGCACCCGCTTTTTACACCAATTTGCGCCATCTGCGATGTGCAGGAGCACTAATTTGACTCCCCTCGCTGCCTCTCAACCCCCGCGCCGAAGTTCTAAAAATTCGCCATTTTCCCTTAGTGAGTTAACCAAGCCTGCTCATACCATGGACATAGGAAACACGGGACAAGGCATGCTATCCGAACTTGGGCGAGCGGGGTTGAGTTCACGGGAAGGGGGAGAATTCCATGAGTGGGGAGGGCCGCCATCTTACGATGAGCCACTTGATTGTGCGCACGAGCTTTTTGGGCCGACAAACTGTGAAAGAAAATTGAAACATGTGGACGCTGCCATGTTTGCCGCGGGACATCAAAAGATGGCTGACCTCCCCCCTCATTGAATCAGCCCCGCAATGGCATACTTAGTACCGTGTTTCCTATGTCTATGCCTCATACTTAGACCTAACGTGCAGGTTTTTTCTTCAACAATGGATCTTAAAAAGTAAACAAACCAAAATAAATTAATGTATGGCTCTAAACATGAATGTAACGAACATTTTAACTCTTTCTGTTACGTTTGCAGTAAATACGTGATTTCAAACGGTCATAGAAGTATCTCAGACACGATAAAAAATCTTTATCAAGAGTGTTTTCAACGTAAAATTTAAGATCAAGATACTTATTGGGCACCTCGCATTATATGCTGTGTTTGTTATAATACCCTTCATCGTTATCAGGAAAGTGAAAAATTAATTTCAGTTCATCGACAGTATGGAGACAATCTGTTAATACAAGTAATTGCTATTTTTGTAATACTGAAATCTCTGGGTACATTTTTAAATCAACTAAAAAAAAATTGAGTATGCCAATGTTTCTTGTGTCACCACGCCGATTCTCTCATGTGAGCAACATATTGACAATTTTGAGGTATCAGAAAATATTTTAGAAATTGAAAAAGGTGTTATTTCTTTAATTACCCAATTCGCCATTAAAACATCTTCTGATGAAGAATATGAGAGTGATGCTGGCACTCGTGACGATGAAAGTAATGACAGTGAAGATGATACTATTCCTTCAGCAAAAAAAAGTGACAAAAAATATATACAGAAAAAGAATTAAATGACCTTGTGAGGAACTTAGGATTGCCAAAAGATGCTGCTAAGCACTTAACTTTGGATTTGCAGAAAAGAAATTTATTAACAAACGGAATCAAATCTACCGTTTATCAAAATAGAGAAAAAGATTTGCTGAAGTATTTTTCTCAAGATACTAATTCAGTTTATTGTTCAGACGTTGAGGGTTTAATAAATGCACTAAAACCGAACATTTATAAAGATGACGAGTGGAGGCTTTATATTCACTCGTCGAAGCGTATTCTGAAAGCAGTTTTGCTACACAATAAAAACAAATATGCATCAGTACCTATAGCACACTAGACCATATTGAAGGATGAATATATGAACCTAAAGAAAGTGTTGCAATTGATCAAGTATTCGTTGCACAATTTGAAGGTTCCGGAGATCTAAAAATTGTTTCGATCTTGCTAAGGTAACAATAAGGTTTTACAAAATATCCCTCCTTCCATTGATTGTGGGATAGTAGAGATCGCGAGAATCACTTTAAAAAAAGGAAAAAAGAGTGACCAAAAAGAACTTCTTTTGTACCTGGTTCAAAAAATATATTATTCGAGCCACTGATAGATCCCTCGAAAATTCTCCTTCATCCCCTTCATATTAAACTTGGCTTAATAAAGCAGTTCGTTAAGTCACTGAAAAAGGAAGGGAAATGTTTCACATATTTAGTAAGCAAATTTTCAGGCTTATCTGACGCCAAAATAAAGGAAGGGGTATTGGACGGGCATCAGATAAGAAAAATGTTGAAAAACAACGAGATCATTGAGTACATGAATGATACTGAGAAAGATGCCTGGCTCAGTTTTAAAAAGGTTGTAGAAAATTTTTGGGTTAACCACAAAAGCGAGGACTATGAAAAATTTGTTGAAAGTACGGTTCAGAATTTCCACGATCGAAATTGTTTGATGAATCTTAAACTGCATTTTCTAGATTCACATGTGGATTACTTTCCTGAAAATCTAGATGATGAAAGTGAAGAACAGGGGGAACGCTTTCATCAAGATATTAAGGAAATGGAGCGTCGTTATCACGGGCGATGGGATGAGCACATGATGGTAGCTTTTTGCTGGATGTTAAAACGAGATAAATAAAGTTTTTTGAGGCCTATTCTGCTTTTTTGGTGTTAAGCTTTATTTATCACTTAACACAAAAATACATATATTAACGCGAGATGTTGAGTGTAAAGGGAAGAAGCGTTAGGGAAAACCACTATTGTTCTAGGTGAGAAAACAATTGAGATAGTGTATAGTAACACCGATGTCACATTGAAAGCAAATTTCACGAAATACAAACAGATTTTGTATTTATTCATCGTTTTCTGTGTACTTAAATCTAGTTTGCATAAAATCTAAGGCTTTTTTTCATTTTTCCCTAGACTAAGGAAAAGAGAAGCTCTGTAGAAAAGTTCTCAGTCTACACATATGTTAAGCGACCCAAGGTACATGAAGAATTTGGATTGACTTATAAACTCTGACCAACTTTAATGTATACACACATACCCTGCGGGAAACCGTACATTTTTCTCAATTTTTCGTTATTTCCCCTAGGCTAGGGGCAATTTTACACCCTGTAAATCAAGTTTGAAGTCAAATTTAAAGTCAACTACTAAATAAACTTTAAGTTTCGCATCACTTCGCCATCGTACAAAGATTACATTAACAGGTCCCGAAATTCTATTAGTTTTGAGACTTTATCCTAGGCTAGGGAAATCTGACGCCTAGGGAAATCCGTGAGGACGAATTTGGGTTCAGCGACTGAAAATATATAAAAATTCCTGTATTAGTATTAAAAGTACTGACATTTTGCCATTTTACAATAATTACCTTCGTAGATTACAGGTTTCTTTAGATTTTAGACTTTTTCCTTAGGCTAGGGGATTATTTCACCCCTAAATCTAAATTCTGAGATCGAATTCGGATTCAGCGGCTCAAAATATATTCTAGTACCCAGTTCAGACAACTTTTTTGTGGGCCTGTGTTATTATTTACCTGGAAAAGATGCAGGCATAATAATTGTTTGTGATTCAAAAAAAATGTGTTATAAAATAAGGAAAACCTTAAATTCCCGAGTAAAAATGCTTCGACTTGAGTTCGACTTGAATTGCCCCCAATCAAGACATGCTAAAGTCGAAAAGGTCGACTTGAGCATTTCTCAGTTTTGAGACGGAGCCAGACTTCAATTTATGTCTTGGAGACAAGTTTCTATGTCTTGAAGACATAAATTTATCTCTTAAGTCAAATTTGTATGGCTTTAACACAAGCGGTTTATAACTTTGAGTGTATGCCTGTCCTAAAAAAAGGGTTATTCTGTCATAAAAGCTAATCTTTGTTAATTATTAAATAATCTTGTATAATTTTATGCAAAAAAAA
>NC_046661.1:129792916-129800826 GCF_010883055.1 Belonocnema kinseyi
AACTTATTTACGGATTTGCATGTGTATTATACTTGTTTGATGATGATACCAAAAATGTTGTTTGTTTTTACGTATTTCTAACAGTTTAGGAGATCCTTCTTGAGAGTTACAATTCTTATTTTTTTGAAGAAATTTTGAAAGGGTTATACTAGTTCAGACCCACAGATTCTGAATTTTTTAATTAAAAATAACTAATTTATTAATTACAAATTTTTCATTCATCAATTTTAGTCTCATTTATAAGCCGAAAAAGGTTCGTGTTAAGGCAGGTATACTTGAGACAAGTAAACGTCGTCTTAGCCAAAACAAGGCTTGACTTAAGATAAGTAAACGCCGTTTTACATGTCGAGGCCATAAGAGTAAGACGAAGGCTTATGTCTCGACTCAGTTTTGAGACGCAGCCAGGCATCGATGTCTTGGAGTCGAACTCAAAACATAACCAAGTCGAACTCAAGTAGAAGCATTTTTACTCAGGTTGCATAATTGAGTAAATTAAATGTAAAATTTTATTGAAAAGTTTCAAATCACGCTATGAGAAGAGATTTGAAGATTCCTTATATACTGAATAGTGGGGATTTTTACAATTGTGAGAAGTAGCATCGTGATTAATAATTCGAATTAGAAGCATTCAAGAATAAAAATAAAAACACGAAAATATTCCGTTTTAGTAAGGTCAAATGTGGGATTGAATTAAATTCAAAAATATCTCAAGGTTTTTCTTTTTTTTTTAATAACCTCGTTCCCGCCTCACATTCGGCTTGGTAATACAAGTAACAGTGCTGGGCCAAAAATCTTAGGTGCCCTGAACTCAATACAAATTTTGTATAAGTCAAGTATATTATTATACATTTACAAGGCTAACCATTTATAAGAAAAAAGAGCTATAAATAAAATAATTCCTCATTTTTTGCGAACAAAAGTCGTCTTTGAAATCCTTGAAATCTTTATGAAATCTTTGAAACCTTTTGAAATTTTTCTGAATTCGTTGAAATCTCTTGAAGTACTTAAAATCTTTGTGAAATCTTGAAATTTCTCTGAATTCTTTTGGAGTCATTCTCAATATTTGTAAAATGTTTTAAATCTCTACAATTTTTAAAATACTTGAAATCTTTGTAAACATTTTATGGCGTATTTGTGAATGCTTAGTTTACAATTTGTTTGTGAAGCCTTTTGTGTTAGTTTGAAATAATTGAAACCTTTAAAATCTTATCAAAATTTTTAAAGCCTGATTTGATAGTTTAACGTTTTTGAAATATTGATGAAATATTTGAAATTTTTTAAAAGCTTTACAATTTTTGAAAATGTTCGAAATCTTTGTGAAAATTTTGAAATCTGGCGTAAACGCCATTTTCAAATCTTCAAAATCCTTGCAATCTTCATGATATGTTCAAAATCTTTGGGAAATTTTTCTGAAGTCTGAAATATTTGTGAATTTTTTTTTATTCTTTGAAATCATCGAATTCTTTGAAATCTTAGTGAAACTTTTTCAAATCTTCCAAATGTTTTACAATCCTTGAAATTTGGTGTACTGTACCCTTTTTAAAATGTTTGAAATCGTTTAAATCATAGGAAATATATAAAAGCCTAGAGTTTTATACCTATTCTTAAGAAAAAATTACAATTAAATAATAATTTATTGTTTAAACTAACATTAAATTCTTGAAACAAAGATAATTTTTCCTAAAAATGTCCAATTGTTCAAACATAAAAAATCTACCTTTCAATGGGTGATAGCAAAAAAAATTATTTAAACAAAAATCAATTGTTTACACCATTGTTAATTAGTTGAAAAATACTTAAAAACATTCCACTTTACAAAAAAAAATAATTTATGGCAAAAAAGAGAAAAACAGAGCATTTATGTATAAATTTTTGGCAAAAATGTCAAGTTCAGTTCTTTGAGGCATTTTTGGGGCTCCACAAAGGGGGGGGGGCATCAAAATTTAAAGTAATTTAATGAAAATGATTTATTAGAGACTCCTTAAAAGATTCTTGATATGTCCCGAAAGCTAAGTTTAAATGCAGAAACCTAAATCCCATTGTTCCGAAAACCAAAATTTCCTTATGTTAATCTTATCGGATTATCTTTGTAAAAAGTTCAAAAATCCTTTAAAATATTTTTAAATCTTCAGAATATATTGAAACCTTCTACAATCTTTAGCAATGCTTTGTAATATGATGCTCAAAACCTGAGTGGTAAAATCCTTGAAATTTTCAACTAATAAATTTTATAATTTGTAAGATGAATATCATAAAAAAATGTATACTTTAACCAATTATTACCACTCTTCTCTTAAAAACAAAATACTGTAAAAAACGTGGCCATACATGAATCTTGACCAGTTTAGCGGGAAACGCGAAGTTCTCCGATTTACGTCGTGAGCGCTCGGCTATGAGGTACAATCGACGGATTCGGCTAACCTCGGGAGATTATCGGAGCTATTCGGATTTTTTAATATAGTGTTTTGCAATTTCCTCAAAAGAAGAATGACAATTTCTGTTAGCATCTATCACAGAAAATAAAAATATCTCATGTTACCTATCACTTTATCTTTGACTATATTAATTTGTACAATAATTATATTAACTTTTGTACCTCAATCTATTAATTCCTATAATTGCTTTTATATTTTTTGAATATGTAATTATCAATTTTTCTTATTCTGCGTTTTAAAACATAAAATATCAATGTTTGCTACTGAATATACCAATTCTTGTTCTAAAAATATTAAGTTTTCATATTCTAATTGCAAAGTTTCTTAATTACGCCAACAAAATTTTTTATATTTACACGATTTCCCTAAATCGTAATGGACTATATCAATTATGAATATAGAAATATCAAGTATTATCATAAAATTTCTTTCAGTGTATGCAAATCAAAGCCTAATTACTGGTTTTATTTTCTCCGAGAACGAAATTGCGACGTTGTCATTTGCGTTTAAACCAGAGCTGCCAGATCGAGCCTGAAATTTACCCCCACCACACCTACCATTTGGGAGCCGCAAAACAGAAGGTGCATGATTGCCACTGTGAGTTCGTGTGTAAGCCGAAAATGCACGTTTCGACTTCGGTTCTCTGCTGTACGATAATTGCCGATCTAAAAGTTTCGGAAAACTTCGGTGGTCTTCTATTTATATCTCGCTCCCCATTTGAAAGAAATGGAAGAAATTGGCGAATTTAATGTTTCGCGTGATTCTTCATCTCATGCATAAGTCGATTTTGAGGTTATGTTTTTCAGGTGTATGTTAAGTATGAATATTATTGTTATTATGTAAATTATTATTAATGATAATATCATAATTATAAAATATAACATTAATTTTAATTAATAGTTGACTAACTTTTAATAGAAATAGTTAAACGTTCAACTAAAACAATAAGTTTTCTGGACCAAAACAAAATTGGTTAAATTTGTTTTAAACAAAATATTTAAATTTTTAAACAAAAAGTTCAATTTTCATCCAAAAAGCTGAATTGTATACTAAAAAAGACATTTTTCATAAAATAAATGATCTTTGCACAAAAGAAATTTATTTTCCACCAAGTCTAATTTTCTATAAAAAAATTAATGTTTGATCTTAGTTAAATTTTCGACAAAAAAGATTAATTTTATTTTAATAAAAAAAATTAATTTTTAAACAAAAACAAAACAAAAATCCTACAAAACATTTAAATTTTCAGAAAAGAAATTTTTTCAACTAAATTGATAAATCATCAACCAAAAAAAAACTAAATTTTTAACAAAGCAGTTCCACTTTCAACCAGAAGAATTGAAAAAAATAGTTGAAATTCTTTGAAATTGCTTTAAATGATTGAAATTAATTAAAAATTCCTTGAAATGTTTTAAAACTTCCTAAAATATTTAAAACCCTTTAAAATCTCTTTAAATTTTGCAAAGCTCTTGAAAATTCCTTGCAATTTTAAAAATGCCCTACAATATTTTAAATCCTGTAAAATCTCATACTAAATTATTTAAATTAATTGACAATTCCTTGGAATCTAGTAAAATATCCTAAGATGTATCAAATCCTTTAAAATCTCGTATTAAATTACTGTAATCAATTGAAAATTCCTTGGAACCTTTTAGAATACTTTTAAATATTTCAAAATCTTCAAAATCTTTTATAAAATCTTGACATCTTTTAAACATTTTGAAGGTACTTTGGAGTTTTTTTAACAACGTTGCTATAGTTATTAAAATTCTCTGAAATTCCTTTGATTTATAAAAATGAATTCAAAATTCAGTGAAATCTTTTTAAAAATTCTCAAATATTTAAAATCAGAATATTTCGAAATATCTTGAAAGTTCCTTGAAAATTTATAAATACTCTAAAATATTTCAAATCTTTTACAATCTCCTACTGAATTATTGAAAAAATAAAAAATTCCTTGCAGTCTATTAAAATATCCTAAAATATATTAAATCTCATATTAGATCACCGTAATCAATTAAAAATTCCTTGGAACATTTAAAATACTCTCAAATATGGCAATACCTTCAAAATATTTTGAGATACCTTGACTTTTTTTGAAAGATTTTTAAGCTACTTCTTTAAAATTCTTTGAAATTTTTTAAAGCTCTTGAAAATTCCTTGAAATTTTAAAAATACCCTGAAATATTTCAAATCCTTTAAGATCTCATATTAAATTTATGTTATCAATAAAAATTCCTTGAATCTTTAAATTTCTCTCAAATTTTTCAAATGCTTCAAAATCTTTTGAAACGTCTAGCACTTTTTTTAGGATTTCTAAATTACTTTGGAATTTAAAAAAATAAGCCTTCTAAAATTTTTTTAATTCTTTAAAATTCATCTAAATTTTAAAAATAAATTGAAAATTCCTTGACAACTTTTAAAACATCCTCAAATATTTAAAATCCTTAAAAATCTTTTGAAATCTCTTGAAATTTTGTAAATTTTCAGATTGAAATTTAAAAAAGAGAAAAGTTTCAAAACTTTAAATATTGAAATTTTGTAGGTTAGAGTTTTGAAAATGGAATCAAGAAAAATTCAAGTCTTCAAATTTAGAATTGTAAACTTGGAAGTTTATTTATGAAAAACTAATAATCATAAATAAATTGAATGCGTTTAAAATTTAAATGTATGTTATTTAGTTGGACAATTTCTAAATTAAATTATTTCAGACTGAAATTTAGAAAACAGAAAAATTGTCTAACATTAAAAATGTACCTGTTTGTAGATTAGTTTAACTATTTCTAACACGATTTTTGTATATAATTATATAAGTATGTATATATACTTTTTAGGCTATTTTTACACTTTCAAGGAATTTTCAAGATATTTCAAAAGATTTGAAAGGATTTTAAATATTGCAGGATGTTGAAAAAGATTTCAATGAATTTTCAATTTATTTTTTTAATTTAAAGGAATTTCAAAGAATTTAAAAATAATAGCAGGGTTGTTTAAAAAACTACAAAGTATCTTAGAAATATTTAAAAGATGTCAAGGAATTTCAAAAGATTTTCAATATTTTAGGATGTTTTAAGACATCACAAGGAATTTTCAAATAATTTCAATAATTCAAAGCAATTTTTAATAATTTTAACTATTTTTTTTCATTTTTTCTGGTTAAAAGTGGAACTGTTTTGTTGAAAATTTAGTTTATTTTTAGTTGATGACTTATCAGTTTAGTTGAAAAAATTTGTTTTCTGAAAATTTAACTATTTTGTGGAAATCTTTTTTGTCGAAAATTTAACTATGATTAAACATTAATTTTTTTATAGAAAATTACACTTGGTGGAAAATAAATTTCTTTTGTGCAAAGTTCATGTATTTTATTAAAAATGCCTTTTTTAGTATACAATTCAGATTTCTGGATGAACATTTAACTTTTTGTTTAAATATTTAACTATTTAAAAATAATAAACTAATAAAAAATATATTAAATCCTTTAAAATCTTTTAAAATACCTAGAACTTTTTTTTAAGATTTCTAAAGTACTTTGGATTTTTTTAAATAACTCTTCTAAAAAAATGTAATTCTTTGAAATTCCTTAAAATTATAAAAATAAGTTGCAAATTCCTTGATATCTTTTAAAATAACCTCAAATATTTTAAATCTTTTGAAATCTCTTTAAATTTTTTTAAACTTGAGACAGACATTTAGAAAACAGAAAAACTTTAAAACGTTAAATATTGAAATGTTTGTAGATTAGAGTTATGAAAATGAGATCAATAAAATTCCAAGTTGATTAAAGCATTCAAAATTGAATGTTCAAAAAAGTTCAACTATTAAATCAGAATAATTTTCAATTCGATGGGGTGCAAGTCTTCAAATTTGGAATTTTACATTTGGAAGATTGTTTATAAAAAATTATAAATCAAAAATAAATTGAAAGCGTTCGAAATTTAAAAGTATGAAAAAAAGTATATAAATTTATAATTATATACAATACTGTATATTTATATTTTCCTCTTTTCCACACCACCGCAGAAATGTTAATTTCCTGACCACAAAAATTTTAAATTCCTGACATTTTATAATCAGAATTTTTGTAAAGACCAAAGTTTCTAAAGCATGAAGTTTTAGAAATTTTAGTCTGAAGTTTTAAAAATTTCAAGAGATTTCAAAAGTTTTGTAAAGATTTTAAATATTTGAGGAAGTTTTAAAAGATGCCAAGGAATTTTCAAATGATTACAGTAATATAATATGAGATTTTAAAGGATTTGATATATTTTAGGATATTTGAATAGATTTCAAGGAATTTTCAATTGATTTCAATTATTTAGTATGAGATTTTAAAGGATTTTAGATACTTTAGGGTATTTTTGAATATGCAATGAATTTTCAAGAGCTGTGCAAAATTTCAAGATATTTCAAATGATTTGTAAGGATTTTAAACATTTGAGGAAGTTTCAGAAGACGCCAAGGAATTTTCAATTGATTACAGTAATTTAATATGATATCTTAAAGGATTTGATATATTTTAGGATATTTTAATAGACTTCAAGGAATTTTAAAAATATTTTAATAATTTAGTATGAGATTTTAAAGGATTTGAAATATTTCATGGTTTTTATTTTAATTTAAAGATATTTTCAAGAGCCTTAAAAGCTTTCGAGAGATTTCAAAAGATTTGTAAGGTTTTTAAATATTTGAGAAAGTTTTAAAAGACGCCAAAGAATTTTCAATTTATTACAGTAATTTAATTTGAGATTTTAAAGGATTTGATGTATTTTAAGGTATTTTTAAATATGCAATGAATTTTCAAGAGCTTTGAAAAATTTCAACAGATTTGAAAGGATTTCAACTTTTTTAGGATATTTTAAAACATTCCAAGAAAGTTTCAATTAATTTCAACAATTTAAAGCCAACAATAATGATTTTAGTTGAAAGTTTAACTATTTCTATTAAAAGTCAGTCAACTATTAATTAAAATTAATGTTATATTTTATAATTATGATATTATCATTAGTAATTTACATAATAGTAATAATATTCATACTTAACATACACCTGAAAAACATAACCTCAAAATCAATTCATGCATGAAATGAAGAATCACGCGAAACATTAAATTCGCCAATTTGTGTCATGTCTTTCAAATGGGGATCGAGACAAAAATAGAAGACCACCGAAATTTTCCGAAACTTTCAGATCGGCAATCATCGTACAGCAGAGAACCGAAGTCGAATCGTGCATTTTCGGCTTACACACGAACTCACAGTGGTAATCATGCACCTTCTGTTTTGCGGCTCCCAAACGGTAGGTATGGTGGGGGTAAATTTTAGGCTCGATCTGGCACCTCTGGTTTAAACACAAGGCTCACAAGGAAGGGGACCTGCGCCAGTGTTGCCAGATTGGCGGTTTTCCCGCTAGATCTAGCGGTTTTGAAACCATGTCAGCGGTAAAAATTAAGTTACTGCGGTTGGCGGGAAAACTAGCGGG
>NC_046661.1:129800926-129802097 GCF_010883055.1 Belonocnema kinseyi
AAAGGTACGAAAAAAAATTGAAAGAAAAAAGTTATTCGCCAAATTCATTCCAATATTTCACCAAAATAAGATGCGAGATACGTAAAAAATCTAAAAGAAGACTCGTAGGATATTTTGCTTTATCCATAAAAAATAATATGAAAACCAAAATCCTATTATTAACATAACAACGTGAAATAGAGAAAAATGTACGAAAAAAGGATTTTAGTTTTTTATTTGTTTTAAGGTAGTTCAAAAAATATAAATTTACAAATGTTTGTCAAAAATCGAGCGCGCAGCGCGAGTTTCACGATGAGAATGTGTACCTCAAAGCCTACAGAGCTTTGAGAAACTTAAGTTTTAACTATACTTATTTAAGCGGAAAATTTAGAATATGAACACGCATATAAATATCGCGATCTAAAAGATACCTTTTTGAAAGTTTCATTCCAGCATTCCAAATGCTAAGAATAAATATCGAAATGCGAAGCGCGAGATTCAACAGATGCATGCCCTAGGCGCGCTCAAACTATAAGTCAAAATTTTTATCCTTTTTTTAAAAATAAAACCATTTTTACAAACTATTTTCTGCATTAACTTCAACAAAATTCAGATAAAATACTTATTAATTTTGATCAAGCATTTGAGTAAAATTTAGAAATACATGTTTTCAATTTTGAAATTATCGGTTTCTCAATTTAAAAAATCGGGACATAATATACATAAATACTAAGATAAATCAATTTCTATCAAATATGATATAAAAAATCAAATTAAATAAAAAGTAATTCTATTATACAATTGTATCGTTTAATTATAATTTATTTAATTCATAATTAATTACACAAACATTAAAAGTTACGAATTATTGTTTAATTGAATTAATAATCATGAGGGAGGCCATAGTCATTCTATAAAATTTAACTCTACATATAAAAACTCTAAATCGCTAATTCTACACGTGAGAACGCTACACAATTATAATTATTTAAAAAACTATATATTTTTAATTTTATTTCAATATGTTTATTAATTATAACTTTTAATTTTTCTAATAAATATGAGTGTACAATTTTCGTGTGTATTTTTTTATTTTACGGTCATAGTTGTGTCGTTGTGGGGAGGGTAAGGTTGGGTTGAAAATAAAATTTATTTGTATGATTCGAATTTAGAAAATAATTACGAATTTTCT
>NC_046661.1:129802197-129813844 GCF_010883055.1 Belonocnema kinseyi
GCGCATACTTTGAATAAAATATTTGTTATCATTCTCTTGAAATAAATGTGTTTTTTTCTTGAAAAAATACCGGTTTCATATGTATACACCTGGTATATATCTGTAGTAATGCACCTGAATAGTAAGCTTCGTTTTCATACTAGACAGTTTAATACGGGGATTGCCCATGTTAGCTATGGGGGGCCCATGTAAAAACTACTGAACATAATTGATAATGCTTGATTCTCGAAACAGGCGGTTAGGCTACAAATGGTATGAATGGTTAAATAACAGTATTTTCCAAATATCTTGAAAATTTTAGACAATTCGTAAGTATGGTCCGACTTCGGGACAACTACATTAACAAATAATTTCTTTTCTTTACATTCAGTCTTCTTTTTTTTGCGCATATTCAGTTACAAAAATGAATCGAAATAATATGAAGTAATGATGAGTAAATTTAATTTTCAGTTTTTATTCAGGAATATTTAATGTAAATTCTATATTTACATTTTCTTGCCATTAGCTTTATCCCCCCTTGAGGTCTACCTGGTGCTCAAATCCCATATACATAATTCCTGTTCGTTTTGAACCATCCGGTCCAAATATGGGTTGTATACGCAGATTGCCTAAGGCATCTCTATCCAAGCGTCTTCCGTCTCTATCCGGCAACGTAAAAGGTGGTCTTGGGGGCAGCCAATTAGGTGGTACAACTGGAGGAACGATAACAGGACGATATCCCCCTGGGGGGACACTTGGGACTATGTTGTTGTGATTATGTTTTTCTCCGGGATAACTTGGTCTTGATTCTGTAAAAAAAATGGAGATTTGTGACGTTTGCGCGTACATTTACATTAAGAAAATGGCTGTCTTAGGCATTTCAACAATTCTGAATGATTAATTTTGAATATTAATTAGGCATCTTTAAAAATTATTTCTTTAGGGCAGAAAACAACGCCTGAATTTTGTCAGAATTCAAAGAAAAATATTTGGAGGTAGCTTAAAATCAATTTTATTAAGAGTTATCTACTTCTGAGCTCGTTATTTAGCGCTCACAAATTTAGTTTTCTGTAGTAAAATATCGAACTCTGTTTTTGTTTTTGTTTTTGTTCAGTTTACAATCAAATACAGCAATGTGAAAATAGTTATTTGATGTAAGAAATAATCCTGTAAAATATTGTCAATGTGTACAAATTATAAAAAACTGCGGTGTATAAAAAAGGTATACCCTCTTATAAAAAATTCAGTTTTGGAAACATTATTGAAAGTAACTACTTTTAGGTTTGTACAAATATATTACTCATTCAACAATAAGATGATAAACTTTCAAAAATCGGAGTTCAAGTTCAAATTCTAACAATTTGTAAAATTAAAAATTTCGATAATGAGTCTCTAATTATTCTGAATGATTGTAAAGTACGTGAATTTGTATTGCGAAAAATAAATAATGAGTAAATGTAATTTTTACCTTTGGAGAACCTTTAATATTTCTTATTGAAATATTGATATACATCTTGCACTTACCTACAGAAATGAAAAGGAAACCCGCGACTGCTAGGAATGGAGTTCCAAAATCAATTTTCATTTTCACAATCGACGAATTTTTTAAGTATGACTGATAAATTTGGAATTGAACCACCGCCTTTTATATTGCTTTTCACGTACAACCTCCACGCTCATTCAAAGTAGCGCAAAGATAATGTTATTTTCAATACGACAAATTTTGAACGAGAACAAGGTCTTACAAATAATGTATGTAGCACGCCCTCTACTTATTTACTCTATATTGATAAGATGAAATGATACTATAATTGTTATGAGGCAGGCTTAACAAAATTGTTTGAAATAAAATGAAGTAAGAGTGAAGTAATTACGAAATTTTGTTTCTGAAATTTATAACCCCAATTTTATGTGCTTTTCGGCGAATAATTTTTGTTTTGTGAATTTAATCGTTATATAAATCTTAAGAATTAACAACGTAATTTAACTTTGGACTAAGTAGTTGAATTCACAACTAAAAATGAAGAAATCATAAAAAATGTAATAGTTGACATTTAACCAAGAAAAAATTTCCATTTTAAATTTAAAAAAAAACGTTGAACTGAAGCAAAAAACATGCAATTTCTACACAAGAAGATGCAATTTTAAATAAAAAATACGAATTTTCTAAAATAAAGTTGCCTTTCTAACCAAGGATGATTTTTTAGTTATGAAAGCCAGTAAATGACATCTAAAATGTTAAAATTTCAAGACAAAAATATTATATTTTTACAAAAATAGTACATTTTAAGCAAATAGGTCAATTTTCAACCAAGGATAATAATCTACTGCCAAAAAGATAAATTTTCAAACAATTTGATCAAATTTCTTACAAATAGTTTGATTTTGAAACAAAAAGAAAAATTATTGACCAAAAATAGAGTGGTTCAATTTTTTTAAATTTCAGTAAAAGAACTAGTTTTCTAGAAAACCGTTGAATTTTCTACAAAACAATGATATTTTCTACTAGATTGTTTAATTTTCAAGATAAACAGACAAATTTTGCACAATGAAGTTGAAATTAGAACCAACCAATTAAATTGTTAATCAAGTGAGTAAATATTTACTTAAAAGAATCATTTTTAACACCCGAAAATGAATTTTTATCAAATTATTTTATTCTTTAACCAAATAGATAATATTTTAATAAAATTATAAATCTTCAACAACAACAAAAAATATGTGAATTTTTAAGGAATCAATTCAACTTTTAACCAAATAGTTGAATTTTCAACATTAGAAGATAATTTCTCAACTTTTTCAAATAAAAATTGCGAATTTTCAACAAGAGTTACATTTTCTATCAAGAATAATTTTTCAGTGAAGAAAGAAAATAGATTTCATCCGAAATGTTGAATTTTAAAGCCGAAAAGACTATATTTTTTTACAAAAACTTTTTATTTTTAATTGGAAAGAATGATTTTTGAACCAAGAAGATTTATTTTCTTCTAAAACAGACGCATTCACAACAACAAAAAAAACATAAATTCTTAACCAATTAGTTAAATTTTTAACCAATGAGATTAATTTTATACCAAAAACACGCATTATCAACAAATTAAAATAATTCTCATCCAAATAGTTAAATCTTAAAACTAAAGACATCAATTGTTAACTAATAGTGGAATAGTTAAATTTTCTTAAAAATAGGTGATTTTTCTGAAAAAACAGTTCAATTTTAAAAAAAAAACAGCTAAATTCTTCACTAAATTATTGAATTTTTAAGACAAATTTTTTACCAAAATATAATTTTTGACCAAAAAGTTAAATATTCAACTAAAAAGCTGATTTTCAAGAAAAACTATAAATCTTCATGAACAAAATTAATTTAAGCAAAATAAATTCAATCTCTAACCAAAGAGTGGAATTTTCGAGATAAAAAGTTAATTTTTAACCAAAAATATAATAGTTCATATTTTCAGCAAAAAATAGAGTCTTAATTAACAGCTGTGAAATTTAACCACAAAAGCTCATTTTCAACAACATACTTTGATTCTTAAACAAAAAAAGACTAAATTTCAACAAAACAGTTGCATTTCTATATGAAAAAATTAATTTCTACACAAAAAAAATCGAATTTGCAATAAAATACTTGGATTCTCAAATAAGGCAGGTCAAATTTGAAGCGAGAGGATTAATTTTCTATCAATAAATACGAAATCTGAAAAAAATACATGCAATTTCAAACAAATAGTTCTATTTTAAACTAAAAAAGATGAAATTTGTACAAAAAGAGATGCATTGCCAAAGCGAATGGACGGATGTTTAACAAAATGGTTATATTTCTAACAGCAAACCTTTTTTGGCCAAGACAAATTTTCAATTAAAAAGGATGACTTTTTAACCAAATTTTGGAAACTTCAACAAAATCATAAAATATTAAACTAAATAGTACCATTTTGGCCAAACAGATGATGTTTAGTTATTTAGCTCTATCTAGTTTTAAAATACTTAAAGAACTTCTGTTTTTCTCTGATAATAACACAGATTCATTGCTCTCTAATTGCTCACCCTATAAATGATAGAAACGCTGATTTTTCAATTTTGCAAAAACGGGAAAAGGGGGAAAGACCCTAAGGAAAATAGGAAGCGTGATCATTTATAGACTAAACAATAATAGTTTGAATAAATATTGAAGTTTACTCTTTAAACTTTCGAAATATTAGTATAAAAAACTAAAAATTTTGCTTAGAAAATAATAGTTATAGTAAATAATAATAAAATTAATAGTGATTAACAGACTGAAAATTATCTTGTTTAATAATTCAGTCGACCACGCCCCCCCCCCCGTAGAAAAATTGTTTATGTAATGTATGCACGGCCGCCTTCTGAACTGCCCAGCACATATTATATGTTTTACATGCACTCTGCCAAAGGGATCCGAAAAAAGTAAAAAAATAAATAAATCGTTATATCTTCTGAAAAAGATATTAAACAATGTCTAATTTTCAATTTTTAATAATTCAAATTATTTAAAAAGTTATAGAAAATTCTTTATATGTACAGATTTTGCTAAAGGAAACAAATAGTAAAAAATTAGGAACTCCAAAAAAGATGTTCTAAATTGAAATTTGTTTAACATGTGCAAAAGAACAACGGTCCTTTTGAGGGTTAACCCGAACTTAAATCCTACCTTCTATTTTAGGCAGCACTACTTAATATCCCGTCCAGGATCATTTTTAGAGTGCTGATCCTCACTAGGAGGTAATCCGAGAAGCTGCTACCAACCGTCACAAGTAGACGATAATAAGAAGTTTTCATTGAACTTCACCAGGAGTTGACGACAGAACTTGCCTGCATTTACTCAGAAAAATATTTGTTCGAATCAAACAAATCCTTTTTTTAATACAGGGTCAAACAAATATTTGTTTGCATCAAACAAATATTTTTCTGATTTAAACAAAATTTATTTTATTTGAACACACCATTCTTTGACTCGAACAAACTTTTATTTTTGATATAGGGTCAAACAAATGTTTCTTTGATTCAAACAAACATTTTTGTGAGTGTTCATTTCGAAATTTTCACTTCGCATATAACCAATAGTCCTTTTCATGGTCCTGACTTTTAACGTGCCTCACTTGTCGACTCCATGGTTAGCACTGCTGAAGGTTTCGTCCATCATTTTCACGTTCCTGCAGATCCTATAGAGGCATCCGCTTAGAAGCAAGCCAGGATGACCTTGAACACAAGGCAATGCCTAATGATGTACCATCTTCATGAAAAAGTTTTAGGACTCGTCACCGTGTGGCGCTTTCGTTCGGCCGATTTCAATTCTTCTTGTTTTTTTTTCTGTTGGTAGTAGTGTCATTGACATTCTGTCAGATTATCAGCTTGATAGCTTGACATTTGTTGAAGTGACGCCGTATTGTGTACATCTATCTTTGTGCGTGGTTTCGATTTTTCACAAAAAAAAATTTCATCGACTTTGCACAATGCTATCGTTATCCGTAAGCATTTAGCTAAAAACGAAACGAATACCATCCAACAACTATCGAATTCACCTGATTTGGCTCCCTGCGACTTTTTTCTATTCAGTCGACTCAAGAAACCGCTCCGCGGAACGCGTTACAGCACCCGAGATGAGGTCATTGAAAAATCGAAGATGGCTCTGATGGCTATACCGCAAGCCGATTATAAAAAATGTTTCAAGGATTGGATCAAGCGCTGACATAAGTGCGTTGCAGTCGACGGGGAGTATTTGAAGGGGAAAATATCGATTATGATGAATAAAACTGTATTTTTGATTTAAAAAATAAAGTCCTAAAACTTTTTGATCAAGGTGGTATCCAGAAGGTGGGCCATCAGTAGCGTGAAGTGGGATACTTCAAGCATACTGTTCCTTTAAAGTTCATAACGGGATTATCAACAACCTTCACCAGGAAGTGGTGACAAAAGCCAGCAGCTGCATCACCAGAAGTTGACTGAAGGTGACACCCAATAATTTATGTTAAGCATATCATAATTACTACAGTGAAACTCTAAAACTGGGCCGGCTTTTGGGCTGGAAGATCTGGAGAATTACCTAGATAGAGTGCCGGTGCGTAGAAAACGCTTTTACTTGTTCACGCCTGAGCGACCGCCGCTCACCGAGCGCAGCTCCTTTAACTCCTACTTGCGGCACGGCATAAATTTTTGGTAGAACTATATGAGGGGAATGTCCGGAAAAACTTGATAGAGTTAGGGAATTTTTGGAAACTTAAGTTGAAGTTCATTTTATTATTATATTTAAAAATAGCAACTATCTGGTTGATAGTTAATCTCTTTTGGTTGAGGTTTCAAACTATTTTGTTAAAAATTTATCTTATAATTTAAGAAATTTAAATTAGATTAAAGTCATATTTAAAATCCTATTTAAAGTCCAATAATCAAGGTAATATGTAGAATTCCTAAAAATAAAACAAAGAATTCAACGAGCAAATTCGGAAAACCAAGGTAAAATGTTCCTTTTGAAATTTGAAGAAAGATCCCGTTGAGAAAAAATTCCTAAGAAGAAAAAAAAATTTTGTTGGATGAAAATAAAAAAGAGAAATTAACAGGCAACCAATAAAATCCCCTTTCTTTTCTTTTTTATTTGCTTTTGCATTTTTATTATCATTATGATATAACGGAAATAAAAAAGATGAAAGAAATAAAGACGAGAAGGAAAGGATTTGGTTCACTGCCTTCTCAATTTTTGTTTCCTCTTTTGTTTGTCCAAATTTTTGTTCTTTTTTTGGAAATTTTCTTTTTAGAGAGTATCTTTTTGTCAAATTACAACATGAAAATTTTATGGTGACTGTCTAAATTTAGTCACTGGATTCTTTGTTTTATTTTCAGGAATTTTATACATTAAGAAAATTCATCTTTTTTTGTTGAATTCAATTACATTTCAAAATTAATATTTTTAGTTGAAAATTAATTAAATTTCCTGAAAACTCTTTTTTTTTATACTTTCTTAACTACAAAATAAACTATTCTAGTTTTGGTTTATAAATTTATCCTTTTTAGTTGATAATTTATATATTTTATTATTTTTTATCTATTATTTAGTATTTATTATCTTTTTCGTAGAAATGTCATCTTTTGGCTTATAATTGAATTATTTTGTTGATAATTCTTTTTTTTTAGAATAATTGTTTTTAGCTGAAAGTTTAATTCTCATATTTTTGGTTAAGAAATTATTTTTTTGGGTAACAAAAATTATTTTCTTCAAAATTCTTTTTTTCTTGTTGAATATTTATTTTTCTAACATTTTAACTATTATAACTTTCATTGAAAATTTATCTCTTTAAGATGATAATGCAGATACTTTGTTGAAAATAAATCTTTTTTGCTAGAAAATAATCGTTTGGTTTAGAAATTCAACTGACTATTTGATTCAAAATTCATATTTTTGGTTGAAGACTCATCATTTTAGTTAAAAATTTATTTCTTAGGTTCAAGATTTAGCTTTTTTATTTTAAAACTGAACTAAAAAGTTTTTTAAATGTATTAATAAACAAATTTTTAGTAACAATATTATTTATCTTTTAGGTATATGGTTGATTTTATATCTAGAAGAAATTGGAATATTGTATCTACCCTGAATAAGGCACTGTTTAATGCAAATACTATGTTTTCTATTACTCTAACTGCTTTTATCATTTGAATTAAGCGCCCTTTCTAATTTAAAGCAAAACATTTTCCCGCAAAATATAAATAATGTAATCATAATTGATAAAGACAGAAAATACTAATTATTAACTGTCCTCTGGAGTTCGAAAGGCAGTAACTTACGTTAGGAACGCCAAGAACTTAGCGGGAACTTCCCGTAAGTCTCTCACTCGATTTTCGTCTCAAAAATTTATGAGAATTTAGGTTTTTCACCGAATTAAATATAAACTTTTGAGTTCAAATGGTTTTCAACGCACCTCTGATGCAAACATATTGAAAGGTCTCTATTAGGGCTCTTACGAGTTTTTCCTATCTGCAATCGGGCTGTCGTGAGGAAAGCTAGTCGAGCCTTATCTAGATTATAACTCTGCAGCCATGGGGACCTTATCAGATTTTCTAGTAGATTTTTAGTGGGGTCAGCCCCCAAAATACAGTAAAAGATAAGGGCCCTTGCGGGGCACTTACAAGGCGCTGTCATACGCTTTCATACGCCTGCATATCATCTAATATCATTAATAATTTCAAAAATTAAAATTTTGTTTAAACATTTTTGATAATTTTAACACCTACTAGTGCTATACTCTAACGATGCGACAAAATGGTATTTAAAAATTAAATATTAATTACGAGTACTATTAATTTAAATATGAATGGTCCTGTTCAGAGTAATTAAATATTTAATATCATACGACGTTATGTAAATGTAAAATATACGGACTGTTAACAGGAATATCAATAAAATCATCTTTAAATCAATAATTTTAATCGATTGAAATTTTTCCTTGTCCAATATTTCGTTTTTACCGTGGTAGACTTCTTTATAAGTTTTTACAACTTGATCGTGAACTTCGACAATTTTTACATAATTATCAAATTAACAAATTTTTTAAATATTTATGTAACGTTATATACCACATTTTTAAATATATATATTTTTTAATATTTATACTGTCGGCAGAGTGCTGGGCCGATTGTGAAGGGAACTGCTGATTATTTGTAATGGTGACCAGTACTGTGCTAGTATTTCTCTGGTAAAGCACCGGCCAGCTGCACTTGACATAACCTCTTTAACTTTAACTGACACATATCTGCCTGGCCTCGAAGAAAATATGCATTAGTGCCCTAAATCAAGTCTTCGAGGGGAACGAGTTAAAATACTCATTAGAACATTATTTCTGCATACTAAAACCTTCAGAAACCTCAAAATTAATATTTTAGGTAATATAAGTTTTTAGGAATTATATGGTCGGGGTCCCATTAGATACAGATAGATTTGCGATACCTTAGTATACGAAGCACTGAATTCTTCACTTGAACCTGACAGGGTCCCCATCAGTTTTTTCCAGACTAGATATTCTGATAGGGGCCCAATCAGAACCCAACTTCAAATAGGCAATGATGGGGAACCTTCTACAGGGGTTATACTGATTTTTAGTAACTTATGAAATATTTTTCAAAATATTAACTAGCTATTAGCTAGCTACTTTACTTTATTCACTTGAAAAACAAATCAGATAATAAAATTTGCGAAAAATTGTGATTCGATTTACATAAGCTTATTATAACATATAAGTATGCTTAACCAGGTGTGAACAGCCGTTTTAAATAACTTAGTTGAATTGTTATCTCTTTCAGTTATGATACCATTCACTTTACAGTGCGTAATTCTAAAATCTCTCAATTTAAATATTTTACATTTTAGATTTTTATGTTTGATCAAATACATTTATCATTGTACAATTATTATTAATTCAGATACTTAGAAGCTCTGAAAAAATTTTGAAAATAATTAGAAATTTGATAACAGTTCAAACAACTTCTAGATTTCTAAAGATTTAGAAATAAAATTTTCAATCTTTTCAATGTCGTTTTAAATATTTGAAATAAAAATAATTTAACTTCTAAGTTACAAAGTTTTCATTTAAATTTTTAAAATTATTTAATTTTAAATGTTTCTAGTTTAAAATTGCTTAAAATATACCCATTTTAAAGTGTTCAGGCTTGCTGATTGATTCTATAATTTAGAGCATTGGAAATAATATCCTCGATTTATATTTTTGGAATGGAATCTGAATCTTTGTATTACATAATTGATAAAATTTAAAAATTCTAAATTTTTCAGTTTATCCGAATTTCATTTAAACTTGTTCAATTGGAAAGTATTAGTAAATTCAATTCTATAAGTGTGAATTATTGAACACTCGTATACCAAATTTTCGAATGAAAAATGTTTAAATTTCAATTTAAAAAGTTTTCTAAATGCAAGAGTCCACTTTGAGCTCTTTAATTTGTATTTTATTTATATTACTTCGAATGGAAAAATGTTTAAATTTAGAGTTCGAATTTTTTAATTTTAATGTCCGTGAAAAGTGCTTGCGAATCACCTTTTTATGATCCACCCTATCATTATGATATTATAAAACCAAAATGGTAAAAATACAATATAAAAATTGATGAGACGAAATTCCAACATAAATGGTTCAAACGGCCCTGATTGTTTATTGTTTGGATAGTCCCGAGATGGTACGTAAGCCATGGAGGATACCACCGACACGGTCACTATAGCGGGACTGCAGTTGTTTTGTTGGTATGAAAAATTTTAATTTTTAAGAAATGTAATTGTTGACTTAAGACTTCTTCTCAACTAAAATTTAATAGAGTTAATTAATGTTTCAATGAAATTTATTAATCAATAAATAAAATTCCATTCTGAAAAAATATGGAGTTTACTGCATATAAAACTACAAAATAATTTTAATTCCTAATCTTTATTACTATTCAGGTTTAAGTATATTCAATATAAACGTTATTTGACTTGAAAAAAGTAGCAATACCAATTTAATGTTCTCGTTAATTCTTAATAAATGCTCGCATTCTCGGTAAGGTTTGTTACCGAGAATTTTTTGCTCTAGCGTACCTGGTTCCTGATGTACTTACTACATGCACGGACGCTGGACAATCAGTGGAGGCTGACCATAACGGTATAGGACCACTGAATTAACATTGTCAGTAGTAACAGCCGCGCGTTCTGATGTGGTACCATTGGTCCACTCCGCTGCGAGTGATGTATTCCAATTATGGTCGGACCGCCACGTTAGTGTGAACGGACGACGGACGAGAGCGGGTTAGCAGGTTGACAGTTGCAGAGTGGTCTGGAATAGGAATTTACTGTTGTTCATAATCGCCCACAGGTCGTCTTTCTTAACCGATTTAAGTTTTTTTTTAGAAATGCTCAGCAGTTAATTTTTAAGAGAATTGTGGTTTGGTTTTTTAAAATTTTTTTCACAGAGCAACAATGTATAAACAAATATAGTGACAAAATTGACCATTTTAGCTTTGTGAATTTTTATCTCAAGAAAAAATACAGATAGAAACTCAGTATCAGTTGGAATTATAGCACATGCATTCATATAACATAATTAATTTTAATAATATTTAACTTAATTATTATAAACAATTTCTATAAACAAATTCTTTATAAACGAGTTTTTCTCATAGCTGAATTGATTTTTCTGAACAAAAGTGATTCACGATTGTCTTTAAAGCCATTTATATACTTTAAGCTTCATCAAACATAAACAATATAGATTGTTTATAACAATTTAGTTAAACAAGTCTCCTAATCGGCCGTTTCCTCGTAGAAAAAAATGTTTTTTTCTTCAATAATTATTAGAGTGACATTTATTGCGGTGACTAACCAACGAAATTAAATAAAGAATAACTTATATGATTGTTATTAACAATTTTTTAAATAAAATTAGGATTTTTTTCACACGCAAAAAGGACAGCTTTCCATTGAAATTATCCGACAATCTTTTCATTGCATCCTTGAAGCCTGAATGGGAAAAAGTTTAAGTTGAACTTGATCAAGAACTCGATGAACTTATAGAACAATTGTGGGTCCGGATGCAATAAGGGCACATAAAATTTTTTCGTTCGAAAACGAAGTCCCCTGGAGGCTTTAGAAAAAATTTTCGAATTTTAATTTTCAAAA
>NC_046661.1:129813944-129821095 GCF_010883055.1 Belonocnema kinseyi
TTAATTTTTAAACTAAAAAAGTTACAACTTTTTGTCTTAAGAAAAAAAGATGCGCAATCAAATTTTACATCCATATATATCTTTTGAAAATTATAATTCGAAAATTTTTTCTAAAGCCTCCATGGGACTTCGTTTTCGCACGAAAAAATTGTATGTGCCCTTATTGCATCCTGACCCACAATTCGAATCTAAAAATGATTCGAGTTTTGAATCGTAATTTATTTATTAGAATTTTTTTATAATAATTTCATTATTATTATAAGTATTAATTTTTTCATTGATTCAATAACACAAATAAGATTATCACAAAAATGATTAAAGAAAAAATAACTTTTTTCTACGACCAACCGCAGATTGTCACGCATTGTTTTAAAATTGTTATGAACAATTACACAAATTATTATTTAATGTCCCATATACAATTTTGGAGTCACTGTTAGTTTATTGTCGGATAATTTCAGTGGAAAACGGTCCTTTTTGCATGTACAAAAATAAATCATAGTGTTGTTAAAAAAATTGTTTATAGCAATCATATAAATTATTCTTTATTTAATTTCGTTGGATAGTCACCGCAATAAATGTCGTTCTATTGAAGAAAAAAAACATTTTTTCTACGAGAAAACGGCCGATTCGTAGACTTGTTTCAATAAAGTGTTGTAAACAATCTATATTGTTTATGTTTGATAAAGCTTAAAGTATATAAATGGCTTCGAAGATAATTGTGAATCACTTTTGTTCAGAAAAATCAATTCAGCTATGAGAAAAACTCGTTTATAAAGAATTTGTTTATAGAAATTTTTATTAAAAAAAATAGTTGTTAACTCATGCTAATTTTTTGTTACAAATTATGACTCTCATGAAAAATGTTAGCAACTAGCGTTGAATAAACGATTTTTCTATGATAAAAAAACACTAATAAGAATTTGTTTATAAAAATTGTTTATAATAATTAAGTTGAATATTATTAAAATTAATTATGTTCTATGAATGCATGTGCAATAATGACGGCTAATAGTGAGTTTCTATCTGTATTTTTTCTTGAGATAAAAATTCACAAAGCTAAAATGGTCGATTTTGTCACTATATTTGTTTATATATTGTTGCTCTGTAAAAACAAATTTTAAAAAAGCAAACCCCAATTCTCTTAAAAATTAATTTCTGAGCATTTCTAAAAAAAACTTTTAAATCGGTTAAGAAATACGACCTGTGGGCAATTATGAACAGTAAATTCCTACTCTAGACCTCTGTGAGATGGAGCAATCGTTTTTTATAATTTAAACTACAGAAGCGCGTTGATTCATAAATAAACAAAAAATTTATTAGATCAGAGAAATTATTTATTGGAAGCTAAGGAGCTAGTTTCTTTAAATCTGCTTCTGATAGCATAGGAAATATTTTGTAATTATTTTATGTTTGGATCAAATATTCAGATTTATTTATGTGAAAGAAATATTTTTTCGAACAAAATTATTAACAATCTCATCATACAACATTTTTTAAAAAATGTGTTTTTTAAATACGTCGGAAGAGAGGTTTACTTAGTTTATGATGAAGAAATGGATAATTCCAAATAAACATTTCTTTGGGGTAAATTCCTGATTTGCAGAATTCACTAAACTGAACGTGTTCGAAAATTTTTGGAAATTTTTTGCTGCCTCGTGAAAATCTAAAAATTATTACTGCATTAACATTAACTTGATGAAAATATTTGTTTGATTTTAAACCATTGTTATTTCTATAAAATACTTTGTTTTTAAATAAATATCTCATTTTATTACACCAAGCACTTGCTAATTGTTTTAAAACTTTTGCTCTGCTCTGTGGACATTAATTCATTTATAGGAAGCATTTAATTAAAATTATATTTTATTATTTAAACTACATATAGTTTTTTTTTAATGAACTCTGCTTTCTTTCAGCCAGTAACAACGTATTTTCATTTATTTTATATTTAACTAACTAAAATACTAATTAATTTGCTTTAACCATATAATTTTTTAGGTTTAGAATTTTTCTTGGGTTACGGTAATATTTTATAGGACATATTTAGTATAATCATTTCCTTGAATCAAGTAAATCGTTGTTAAATAATAACATCTCACAATTTAGTGCACTCCTAAACACGTTGCGATTTTCAGAATGTGCACCGTCATGAATCATTTTTTCAACATGTACACTGTGCAGTAGGATTTTGAACCTTATACCATATATTTTTACGGTCTCGCGTACAGTTTTTAAATTAAAAGAAAAAAATTGTAATCCCTCGCGGGGTACATAGAACGTGCGAAGAGGTATTGAGTTTTGGACCATCTCTAGTTTCACCGAAATTCGGTGCGCGTAGAACAAATTTATTTATTGTTATTACACGGATTTAATTATAACAATTCACGTAATTCAAAATCCTAATGCACAAAAAATGGAAACATTAGATGAGAAATTCACCCACAGCAGTAACTTCGCAACATGATAATTCTTAATCGGAAAACTGTATCTAACCCTCGACCATATAAATGCCAAACAAATACTTTTTAAATCAAATACATGAATTTTAAATTAAGCGAAATATTTGTTTAATCTGTCTTTATTTAATTCAAACAAATTACACGAAAATTCTTTAATAAATTATGTATTTAGTTTAGTTGAATTAATTTAAATTTATCCTAATAAAAATAATTCCTGATTGAAAGAACTACTTTTTCCAACCAAATGATTAAATATCCGCCTAAAAAAATTATTTCGTTTAAATAAATATTTGTTTAATACGAATAATTTAATTCTCTTATTCCAAAGAAAAACTTCCTTTAAAACCCCTTCACTGCGGATGACGTGTGTATACGTCATGAAGGAAAGTTTCTGATGAATTGATGGATTTCATTGAAAATTGATACCAAGAGATTATTTGGGTCTTTGAATTCGAATCTGGCATCAGGATTCCAAAATTTAAAATGGGGGATCCAATATGGTGACTAAAAGTTTTTATTAATCTAATGAGTATAGGGCCTTTCAGAAATTTCAAATTTGGACCTCGCATTCCTATTTAGCGACCTAAATAACTCCCTTGTATTTATTTTTATCCATTCCGCAAACTTATCTGATAAAAAAAAATTTTGGTAACCATATTGGAACAGCAATTAAAAAATTTTAAATTGCGGCCTTGAATTCGTCTTCAGCGCTCCAGATAACCCTCTGGTACAAATGTTTTATCCAAATCCGAACTCAATCCTCAAATATTTTGGGCGCCATGCCGAATCAGCTATTTCGAAAATTCGAATTGTGATCATGAATGCATATGCAGTGACCCAATTAACCCTCTAATAACAATTTTAATTCAAATCTGTTAAATCGTTGGATTTCTCAAAAGTTTTAGTCGATAATAACACTATGTTACCAATTTTCAATTAAATTCGTCTAGTAAAACGTTCCACACATTTTGGGTCCACTTCGTGATTTTCGGTCAACACAGTAAAGGGGTTAAGGTAAGTGTCGTGCCAAAAGTCAGATATCTGAAAAAATAGTTTTCTATGATTTAAAAAAATAAAATATTATATCTAATGTCATTTCAAATAAAAACCTTTTTTTATGAAGAAGTTTTTTATTCAGAACAACAACAAAAGCCTTACTTTTAGCCATGTTCTTTGCAATTGAATTTTTTCTAAACATCTTAAAATAGAATTATTTGTTTAAAAAATTTTTCCTTAAAAAAAATTCTTTTAACAATTTCATCCATAGAAACATTTACTTTTGAAATTCGAAACAGTAGAGTTGCAAAAGAGGTAAGAAAAAATTAATAATTGGAAAAATATTATTACCAGAAAATATAAATAGATCACACGGGTGCGTAGTTGAAGTTTGAAATTTACAAAAGACGTTAACGTACTTTTGGAAGAATTATTTCATGATAATTCCTTTTAAAATCCTTTTTATTTATTTTTTAAGCTATATAATACAGTAGACTCTACGCCACTTCTCGTTTTCGGGGCTCAATTTACGATTTTAAATATTTATAATCATTTATAATTATTAAATTAATCTTTTTTATTTTCAGTACTTTATTTTAACGATTTCTAATACGTAGACGCGACTTATCATAATTATGGAAACGCTTATATAAAAATTAGATTAAAATTTATCAAAAATGTACTATTCTTAACATAGAGAAGCATTAAGAGCGAAAACTAATGGATCGATTATTCTTTCACATAAAACCATCTTTGATTTAATTATATACCGTTTATTATATTTCAATCGAATAAATTTTAATTACTGGCTATAAGTAATTAATTATCAATATAAACAACTAAGATAACTCCGAGGATCAAATAATATTAATGTAATATTTATCGAAGAATATGGCTATCAATTCAGAAATTTTGAGAACCTTTTTCTTTTCTGTTATTCATACTCAAAAATCAATGTATATTTACCTAAATATCGATATGAATACATTAAATAAAAAGGTGAATTTGAAAAAAATTGTAAGTAATTTTGAATTTAAATAAAGTATTGTTATATCTGCGCTCATTATATCTATTACATACATCTAAAAATAAAAATTTTTAAACTCTTTATCATTCTTAGATTTTTTTCAAGCAGTCGCTTATTATGTTTATTATTTATTGTTATTGCTGATATATAAATTTTTTGCAAGAGAATGAGCAACGGGTATCAGGGACATAGTCCTTTTTTCATATCCTTACATCTTCACAGAACAAAAATAAAATCCCACCAAAACACTACGTGTGAAAAATTTGCATCAATTGTATGAATTACCTTAATGAATCTTTTTTTGTTTGACAAAAAAATTAATTATTATTTTAAAAGAATAAAAAAAAATTGTTGGGCCTTTTACTGCCTTTTGATAATAAAAATAAGTGTGGCAATATAAACACAATAATAATAATAATACATTGTTAATCATATCAATTTTTTTCAAACAAACAAAAATATTCATGGAACTAATTCATTTAAGCATTTCGAATAGTCATACTTGGGTTTAGTTTTTGATTTCTCAACTTTGGTTACCTTAAAAAAAAATATTAGAACTCCTGTACTTGCCGAAAATTTTTCACGCCTAGAGTTATTGATGAAATATACATGATTTTAAAAGTAATTTTATTTCTCGAAATCAAAACAAGCATTAAATCTTCCACTCTATTATTTTGGTCAAGGATACAACTAGACTATGGTAGTAGCAGAGTAGTGGTGTGACAAATGGAAGATTATAACAAAAGAATGCTATTTAAATTTTTTTTCAAGATTATTTAAATAATGAGAAGGTGATATTGTAAGACTTGTAAATGTGCTACTTCACCTACATCAACTTAAAGATTTTCAGAGGATGTGTATTGTCATCAGAGAATAACAGAAATTCTTAACTTCTTTTTAGGCTAGAAAGAGCTATGGATTAAAAATGTTTAAAACTAATTTTTTTTTTGAAAAAAGATCTCCTTTGCTTCTCTGGAAATCGAGCCACAGAACTTCCGGTCGCCGGTCGGGTGCTTCTGCGAAGGAGAAGATCTTTTTCAAGAAAAAATGTAATTTAAAAAAAAATTAATTCCTAGTTCCATGAAGTCTGAAAACCCGTTAAGAGTTTTTGTTATTCTCTTCTGACAGTACAGGTTCCTTGAAAATATTGAATACGTAAAACCTGGCAAAATATTGCGTGTATTTCTAAAAAGGATTCTTCTTTTGATCTCTCTAGTAGCTTAAGGGAAAAGCACCCGACCGGCAATCGGAATTTCTTTGGTTCGATTCCCATCCGAACGAAGGAGAAGATCTTTTTTCAGAAAGAATTTAATTTTAGAAAATTGTATATTGTGGAAATAACTGGATTTTTCAATACTGAAAACTGCTTGCTCATCCTGGTTTCTTTCTGAATCTGTTTGGTGAATGTTTGAAGCCTGACATAAAAAAACATTCCGTTCAGTCTTTTTTTAAACAAACCTTTTTTTCTTCTAATTTTGAATGTATTTTGATAAAAACCAATTAAATGTGAAATATTCTAGTAATATCTTATTTTTAAATTCTCATAATTTAAGATTGAGAGGGTATTAGAATCGTCCAAAATTTCATACATTAGTTTCTTAATGTTTTGAAATCCCCTGAAGCAGAAAATCACGTTTTGGTTAGTTATAACGATAACTCTCGAAGAAATAAAAATATCAAACCGGGCTTTCGCACACTTTCCAGGTTTTTATCCATTGAAATTTCCTTATATAAATTTATTTAAAAAGTACGAATTTAATTCTTATAATAGACATACTTGTAACTATTTTTTGATAGGACTTGCTTTGTTGGTTCTATTCGTGAAAATAATATAAATAAATTGAAAATTCTAATTTTGAGCCAAACAACTCGAGATATTAAAAATAGTTATAATGCGGAATCACAGCTTTTAAAAAGCCCTACAAAACTTATTGTTACCATTTTTTGATAGGACTTGTCATTATGGTTTTATTAATCCAAAGAAATGTGAAATAATCGAAAATTCAAATATCAACGGCCTACTTGCATTTTTCATAAGGTCGAAAGCCGAGTCCAGTCTAGTCACGTGACTAAGCTGCTCGAGAGATAAAACAGTACGATACGGGATACGCATTTACGCAATGACAGCCAAATGAAAATCGTAATCGCAATGTGTTTAAATCCAGCACTAGACGCTGAACTTCCGTGAAGCATTATGTACTCGAATTAATATTGCAAACGAGGAATCAATTTGATGCCTTACAGCTCTTTCATATTTGACAGCCCCATTTTTACAACATTTTTCTGTTGATTTATTTTTTTATTTTTCATTAAGAAAGTTTTGACAAAAGAAAAATGTATCCGTAATAAAAAACGAAACTGGATAGTTACAGCAAAATCTAATTTGAAAACTCTATACTAAATTACATTTACATTTGAAATTAAAAAGTTACTTCGAAAATAAGAGGTACTCGATTATTTTTGTTTAAATTCGACATTAATTTTCCTCAACTGAAGATTTGAACCAGACGTACCGTGGCGGCCAAAAAGGATATCCAAGAAAATTGAAAAGTAACCACAGAAGTTATTCTGAAAGGGGGCCGTGCATAAATGACGTAAAAATTGTTTTGAAATTGTGAGACATCATATGTTTTGACCCACCCTCCTCTATCACGCATAATTCTTTC
>NC_046661.1:129821195-129828930 GCF_010883055.1 Belonocnema kinseyi
GGGTGCGCCATCTAGACAGGACCTATTTCAATGTTGATTAACTGAGCCATTTTTCAGACGATTTTGACAAATCAGCCGAATTCTGAAACGTCAGTCTATGCCATTTTAGACATGGATCAATTTACGCCCAAAAATCGGGTTGAAATTGTAGCGCTGTCGTTGAAAACAATCGTTCAACTGTGAAAACTGTGATTTGGGTGATTTGGACTGGCCTCTTCGTTTGCCGGATTTGACGGCACTGGACTTTATCCTGTTGGGCTACTTGAAGAGTAAGGTGTATGCCAGCAAACCGAAGACTATTAAAGAACTAAAAGCTAATATCATAGCGAAAATTGCTGCTATTACGCCCCAAATGTTGTCAAATACAATGCAAAATGCTGAAAAAAGGGCCGCTTTTTGTGTGTCTAAAAGAGGCGGACATTTGACCGATATTGCATTCTGAGTGAATTGTCAATAAATGGCATTGTATACCTTAAATAAATCATGTTCATTTTTCAAAATCTGCTGAAAAATGGCGGACTTATTCAACATTGAAATAGGTCCTGTCTAGATGGCGCACCCTGTATATATATATTTACGCCAGATGTCTGAAAGTCGCGGGCCAAGCAATAATACCAATTGCGTTGGACGAAACTTTATTTTTGTAATAACTCGGAGAAAAATAATTTTTGATCATAAGTGTATTTGAGTATTAATATGTATTATTTTTAAAATTCCATTGAATTAAATAATAAATTATTTAGAAAAATATTAATTTTACTAATTAACTAAATAGCTTTTGGAAAATTAAAATCAATATCTAAATGAAATTATGGTGAAAAACCATTCTTTTTTAATGTATAAATAAATTAATACAGAATGTGAAAAGAATGTAAAAAAATACTTAAATTATATTTGAGAAATTTACAATGATGATTTGAAACGGAATAAAGAGCAGTTGATGGATTTTTTTTTAAACGAAGAATAATTTTATAACAAAAAGGACGAATTTAGAACAAAATATATTAAATTTCAACCAGAAAGTATCTTTTTTCAATTTAGAATATCAATTTTTAAGGAAGTTACCTATAAACAAACAAAAAAAAGGAACTTTTAGAATTAATACTTGAATTCTCAACTTAAAATTATGAATCTTAAAAACATGAATTTTTCTAGAAAGTAACCTAAAGAAAAATCTTATTCGAAAGAAAATTTTTTTGAATCATCGGAACAATGTAATTTTTTTTATTTGAATTAAAAAAATTGTAATTTGTAGCTCCATCTAATCTGCAAAGACGTTAAGAAATTTTTTTTTAACGGACACATTTTGAAGTTTTTTATTAAAATTAGTTACTAATGAATTTAGAGAAAAGTGATTTATTAAAGATCTATCAAAGCTACAAATGCACTTTAAAAGCAACATTGACTAACTCGTGAATATACGAGTAAATATGAAATGTATATGTGTATTATGTGTGTATGTTGAATCATATTTGGTTACCTCCACCAACAAAACGTTTTTTAAATTTCCTGGTTCGAAATAAAAACACAAGAATTATTTAGACACCTGATCAATTTCACCTCACTCTATTCTCTTTTCAGAAAATTTCATTTCTCCTAGTCATATACTAACAGAAATTTCGTGAGTGACAATAATATTTTAATAAAAATTTTAAAAATCAAGGAAATCATGAAAAAATTAAAACAAGGTAACGCTTTACATTTTTTCCCAATGATTTTAGATCTTCAAGAGACGTTAAACTGACCATTACAATTAATTTAAACACTTCTTCCGCTAGGATATGTTTTCCAAATTTATTTGAATAGATTTCCAACCACAATGTTAAAATGAAAAAATGGCCCTAAATTTTGGTTGTTTCGAAATGTTTATTTCCCCGCTTCAAGACTTCAATGATGATAAAACAACCCTTAACACCATTTCTAACCGTTCTTCGCTAGAATATTTTTCCACGTTTTTGTTGAATTGATTACTCAAATAATAAAACAAAAAAAATTTCCCGTGATTTTTGTTTGGGAAAACATGTTTACTCAAAAAAATTTACAAAATTTTTATTAATTATTTTTTGATGGGATGCGTCTTTTTTTTAACCGTAAAAAATAACATAGAAAGTAAACAAATTAATTATTTGAAAAAACGACACAATGTGAAATAAAATGTTAACTAATAAAATCCTTTTTGTAATGGGATGTCTGAAAATTTGTCTCTTTCTTGCTCAAAAATTAATCCTTCTGATACAAAGTTTAATTATCAGGTTGAAAAGTCCATTAAAATTAAAAATTTTAAATTTTAAATTTGGTAGAAAACGCATGTATTTTGTTGACAATTATACCTTCTTAGTTCAAGAGTAATCCTTTTGATTAAAAATCAGTTTTTCTTTAAATTAATTCTGTTCACTAAAAATCTAACTACATTTTTTGTTAGTTTTGTTTTTAAAAGCTTTATTATAAAATTGTTCGATATCAAAAATCTAAATTAAAAATTGATAAATTAGAAACATTTTAATTTGAAATTATCTGATTATGAAAATTTTACAGTGCAAGAAAGTGTGATTAAAGAATTATTTCATTATAGGGATCAAACCCGTACCCATTTCTAAAATCTCATGGGGGGAGTCATCCCTTTGACTGGTCACAGAAATAATGGTAGTCTCTTTCCGACTGAGTACTAAAATAATGTTGGAGGAAGCCTGTGACTAGGTAAAAAATAGCGTTATTTATAACAATAACAGCAAAAGAATAATCTAATAAAAATGTTACAAAGAATTTAATGAAAATTTAATAAAGAATGTAATCGAAATGTTATAATGTACATAGAAAGTGCTGGCCGCTGGACCTAGAAACCTGGAAAACCGGAAAATGACCGGAAATTTTATCAGACCAGGAAATTAAATTGCACTTTAAGAGTGAAAAAGTCTTATCAGTTAAACAAATGTAAAACCTTGATTGAAACATTATAAACTATTTTCAACTTTAAAATAACTTTAAATTAATATATTCATAATCAAAGGCTTTAATTAAATTTCAGATGTTATTTCGGTCTAAAATATTCTATCTTAAACTATTCAATTTGAAATTTCTCAATTAAGAAAAAGAACAGTTAATCAATATTTGAAAATATCTGACGGTTCATTTAAAATCAGTTATTATAAATTAAATATTTTTAACTAAACAAAAAATTAAACTTTGAACGCTAAAATTTTAATTGGTCCATTTAAAAAAATTTAATTTTTAACTCAAATTGTTGAATTTTGATATATAAATAACAATCGAACACGTATTATTTTTAGAAAAAATCCGAGTAAGTTGAAGAAATTTTTAGAAGCTCTGAACAGAGTAAAAATTAATTAAAAATGTGAAATTATTTAAAATAGTTTAAACGAAGTGTCTACGTGTACCAACAAGATCCGGTTATTCGTACTCAAATTTCGATACAAATAGTTTCACAAAACTATTTTTAAGTAAATGTTTAAGAATGTCTTCAAACACTTGAAATATTTCCTAAATTTTCAGAAAATAAGCTGGAAGATTTTAAGGGATTTTGATTTTTTAATTTTTCAGCATTTAAAAAACATGTTACAAGAAATTCGAAGAACATTAAAACTTGTTTAGAAGTTCTGAAATTTTTTTTGAAAATAATTAAGAATTTAAAAAAAGGTCAAACAAAATGTGAATTTTTCAAGATTTTAAAACATTTTCAGGATTTTCAAAATATTTAAATTTAGAAACTCTCAAAATGCATGTTTAAAAGTTTAATATTCAAGAAATCCACTTTGAGTGCTTTAATATACAGCTCAGATTTTATAACATCAAATGGGAAAATTTTTGGCTTCAGAGTGTAATTTTTTTTATTTCATTAACCGTGAGAAATGGTTGCAAACAGGAAAAAACTTATATAATTTAATTCTTCCATTCAACTTTTTTTTAAATTCTCTTTGTTCTTGGAAAGCCAACATCAGGGATATTTTCTTATCGCCTTAAAAATCTTTCTTGGTTATAAACTCAACTCTTTTATTAAAAATTCTTCTTTTGGACTTAAAAATTAGTCTGTTTTGGTCGAGGATTTAACTAATGTGTTGGAAATTCTTATTTTTTGGTTCAATTTAACTGTTTTTAATTGAAAATTTCAATATTTTTTGGTGGAAATATCAATTACTAATTTTTTCAGTAATAATTAATTTTCAAGCAAAGATTTATTACTATGGTTGAAAATTGAACAATATTGCTGAAGATTCCCTTTTCCTTAATGAAAAATTAATTATTTTAACAGGACAATTTTCATGAAAATGTATATATTTTACGAATGTTTTAGGTAAATTATGGGTGAGCACTCATAATTATGTATAACTATCATTCTTAAAAGTGTTTAAAATCTATTTAGAAACATTTTTTTAGCTTAACATTATTGACCTCTTAAATGTGAGGTTGTTTTTATTTCTAAAAGAAAAATTTAGAATGGACACAAATCCTTAAAAATCTGAACTATTTTGAGCAAATTTAAATCTGCTGAAAAATATAAATTTTAATACGGTTACTTATACCTTTCACATCTCAAAAATTTTTTATTTTAATTGCATACTTAAAACTTATAGAATTGTGACATGAAAATACAGAACATCGATTTGAAATAGTTAAATTTTTATCTATTTTGATATTATACAATTTTAAAAACATTTTTCAGAATTATAATTTGTTTCTTTATGTTTTCTAGCAAATATTTTAGAAATTTTATTAACTTGGTTTTTAAATCTTCAACTAGGATTCAGAAAACAACATGAAAACCAAAGTTTTATCCCTTCCAAATGTATAAAAATATTGAAAAAAAAAACATTTCTCTTTTGTAATTAAAAAAATCGAAAGTTAAAAATTCTTGCTTTTAATATCAAGGAAATCCAAATATTTTTTTGTAAAAAGTTCATTCTTCTTAATTTAAAATACTACTGTTATCTGTTTATTATAAAATTCACCTCGATTAATGAAAAATTTCAACTATTTGGTTGAACGAACAATTATTTTGTTAAAAATTTGACTTTTTTATTCGAAAATTTAATCATTTGGTTGAAAATTCATGTAAATGTTTTGTTGAAAATTTATCTTTTTACCTGAATATTAAATAGTTTGATTGAATATTGAACTCTATTGTTAAAAACATACTTCTTGTTAAAAACTAATTTCTTTCGTGTGAAATAGAACTGTCTTGTTGCAAAGTAATTTCTTCTTCCTCCAAATTAATTTTTTTCACTAAAAATTTGATTACCTCATTTTCACATGAAAATTTAAGTATTTTGTTTAAAAATTCGCCCTTTTTGGTAGAGAATTTAACTATTTATGCAAAAGCTTTATCTTTTTTGGTAAACAGTGCAAATGTTTGGTTAAAAATAAATTCTACTTTATACCAATGAAGCATTTCTTTAGATAAAAAAATATTGTGTTTGAATAATTCTGCGTGTTTTTAGTTGAAGCGCATTTGAAATAGATAAGTCGAAAGGTAAGTCATAAGTTTTCTTTGATCGTGGAAAAGTGCGCGAGTGTACATCTGCCGGAAAATGATGAAATTTTCTAACAAAGATGACGCGAAACTCGTGCGAGAGTGGTGTGCGACGAGAAAGTTTTCTGTGATTCGAGCGCTGTCTGGCAACGGTTTGAAGCATGCACGTGCGAATGCCAAGCGTTTCGATTAAAGACTCGGTAACATCAAAATGGCAGCTTAGGAGAACCAGAGAACAAATACGGGAAAGAAAAGTCGTTCAAGCGATTGTGCGCCATCTTATTCTAAACGAGAGTGAAAGAGGTGAGACGAGTTTTTTTTACTCGCTACGGCGCTTCTTCCACGAAAGAGGATTGATTGTGTACAAGTTCACGTTATAAATAAGCTCGAGCAACAATAGTATGAAATTAAAATAATAGTTTGATTTTTATTTTAAAATTACTTATACATGGAGTCTTGAATTGTTTTTCAGAGCGTTGATCGAGTCGGAAAGCAGAAACTTTCATTGAATAAACTGTTCGATTGAAATTAAAATTAAATTGCAAAGATAAGCTCGATTAAAATATTTCTAAACAGTTAACTGATGTGCTTGACTCAAATAGATAAGAAAAACATAAAGGTGTTTCTGCTACTTCAGGACCAGGAGCTTGAGATATACAAACATCATTCAGGTGATTCCATATATCCAGATATGGACCATGCGGGATGTGTTTATATAATGACGTCGAGTGGTGTTTAATATGAAATAGGTAAAGTTTGAATATTGATATAAGCTCGAAAATGGAAAATTCCAAATTCAATAATATATATACATATGTACATATTAAAATTATAATAAGCATGCAATTCAGTTCCAAATTGAAGTGTTGGCCGATACATGCAGCGTAGTGTATGTTGTTGCTGCTGCGTTGTATGTACTGTAGAATCACATAATGTAAAAGTCAGGCAATTAGAATTGTTCTTTTGATTGTTCTTTGTCAACTGAGCACATGCCTAATAATATTGTTACATGTGATACAGTGCTAATTTCTGGTTGTTGTTCGTCAAAAATAAGCAACTCATTTTAAATTGTTTATAGATAACTCTCACATCGAGGAACAGATACTGAAATCTGTAAAGAAAGAAATCAACCGAATTTGAGCTTAAGGTGTGGTTTTGGCTGAGAAATCAAACCCAAGCCAACATGAGGTGCCCGAATAGAATTTCATTTTCAGTTCTAATAAATATGTTGAAATTTCAGATACAATGGTCAAGATTGATTAGTTGGAAAAAGAGAACGCAGATCTTAAAAAACAAATTGTAGTGAAGTGCAATAAGATGCACAATGAAGTGGTCGAATAACTAATCAAACATAAGGGAGCTTTAAAGGAAAGATACAGCTAGATCGAAGAAAAGATACTGTACTGGACGTTGCAGGAACAAAGCTAGTCCAAGCCGAAATTAACAAGGCAGATTCAAATAAAAGCATTTGAAATGTTCAAGAAAAAATTAGAATTGAGGTAACTAATCGAGATAGCACTTTTCGTAGAGAGTATTATCATAAATAGAATTGATATATCATACTATGATAGAGTGTCTCATATTCGCGACCCTGTTGAGCTATTGAATGAAATTAAACGTATTAAAGAAAACGAAGTCAATGTGACTACTAAAACCGTGAGAAAAGAATTGCATATTATCAGATATAATCCAAATAAAGAAAAAGCGTCTGCATTTTCGGATAGATTGGATAAAATAGTTAGAATATACAACAAATTGCCCGATACGTCTCCTTTGTCTGAGGTGAAGATAAGGGACGCCTTCTTTGAAGCCATCGTTGTTCATTTACCTCAGGTTAGGGAGACAGAGTTTTTGAATAAAAATGCAACAGGTGAAACGTTAACAATAAATCAGCTTAAAGATTATATCGTACAACAGGAATCAGCTTGAACACACATAAGCTGGATGAAATTACATTGGAACTTAAGTTGGAGTTTAAAATGTCAGATATGGAAGAGCCAAAGATATTCCTTGGCATTAAAATAAATAGAGACAGATGAAATCGAACGATAGCTTTAACTCTAGAAAGTTATATTGACAAAATGCTCAAACGTTTCGGATACAGTGAGATGCATCCTCAGAGAACCCCTATGGTGGCAAGCCAGGTGACAAATCGGGAAAAACGTGAAAGAGAGGAAAGCGAAAATCACCTCGAGACTACACTAAACAAAACGAACGGTCCTTACAGAGAAGTTGTAGGTTCTCTCTTGT
>NC_046661.1:129829030-129830992 GCF_010883055.1 Belonocnema kinseyi
AAATCGGGAAAAACGTGAAAGAGAGGAAAGCGAAAATCACCTCGAGACTACACTAAACAAAACGAACGGTCCTTACAGAGAAGTTGTAGGTTCTCTCTTGTATCTTGCAAATACTGTAGGTCCCGATATAGCGTATGCGGTGAACGTATTGAGTAGACATCAGATCAATCCCACTGATGAAGAGTGGAAAATGGTGAAACGGGTTTGTCAATATCTAAAGCACACTAGAAGTCTGGGTATTAAGTTTGAAGGAAAGCTCGATGATTCACAAGGTTTTTCTGATGCCAGTTTTGCAGACTGTGAAGGCTCGATTACAACACGTGGATTTGTTATCAGATTGTATGGTGACACAGTGGCGTGGAAAATCCATAAACAATCTTACGTAGCTTTATCGACCTGTCAGGCTGAGTATGTAGCCATGAGCGAAGCTTGTCAGAAAATGGTATCCGTGCCGAATTCTTTAGGTTTATTTCTGAGAAAATCCTTCCTACCGATGACTCTCTGGTGCGACAACAGAGCCCTTGAGTGTAGTACTCAAGTAAGCAGCACAAATAAGCTCAGACACATGACTGAAGTTCGCGAACATTATGTCCGAGAATGCGTAGCCAGAAATCTAATAAAAATCAGCTGGATTGCTTCTAAGCAACAACTAGCTGATATATTCACAAAGGCACTGCCTTTTGAATTACATTCTAAACTAACCAAATTGCTTTTAAACTATGAATTGAAACAATAATGTTTGCCTGTTTAATTTTAGACGCAAAACTATAATGCTGGACGATGCTAATCGAACTCTGCTTTTCAATTCAACCTTATTTTTAAAAAGTCTCCATTGCCTTTCGACGCGTAACATTTCTGGCGATCCCGCCAGGATCGGCTTCGCGACATCAAATCTCTACGGACATATTAACTAAGTCATAAAGAGCTCATCATCTGGAAATTATTTCGCGAGAATTTCACGAAATTCTGAACAGGCTCTGGACCAACCTACGGGTGATTTGTCAACATAGTTAAATGTAGGATTAAATCTATTATGGTAGATTTATAGTAGCCCTATACTACGAAAGATTAATCTTCAATAACTAAACAAAAAGAAAAAAGGAACATTTTTGCAATCGGGAACGTCAAAGGACGATAAATACCTAGGGAGCAACTACCAGAAGAAGAAGAAAGGGACAACGACGCCTCACCAACTCGCCGATTCCACGGTCTCAGCGTAGCGCAACGAAAAGTTAGAAGAGTCAAGAAGTCCCAGCAGTAAAAGAAGAAATTTCAAATCAATTGTAAGTAGAGATTCTCCAGAAAATAAGAAGTGTTAGAACCATTGTACAGTTTAAAGTTGTTTGAAGGCAAATTTTATGACTAAAATCATAAATTTTGCGCCCAAATACTATTAAACTTTAGGCTCACGTCCGTACACACGCTGATGGTGCTCCTTGGCCTCTGTGTCCGTTAATAAACAAGTTCACCTACCTGAAATTTTTTTACATTGTTGTAGCACGATCCCAAGAATCCAAGGTTTAAACGCGAACAATGTTACGAAAAACAACGAGAATTTAGGCTTCGTCTGAAAGAAAGTAGAATTTGTTCAAATCCTTATTAAATATTATTATTTATTCAAATAATCCTAGTAGACAACCTAAGAATAAAATTATTTCGAAAATTTCCTTCTTTTTTATCATTTCAAATAAACAAACTGGCTTTCCATACATATAGAGATAACGAGACTGATTACTCCACTGACGAGACAAAATCAAGTAGAGAATCATTAGTAGACGAAATTGTTTTTCCTTACTTAACAGAAATTATGTCAAGTAAAAACTCAAACCCCAATCCCTCTCCTTCAGCACCTCCTTAAATGGGAACTGACACGATGTTACAATTTATATTAAGAAGACTAGATGTAATGGATATCAACTTTGACACCCTTAAAAAAGAAAACAATAATAGAATCTTAGAAGT
>NC_046661.1:129831092-129848704 GCF_010883055.1 Belonocnema kinseyi
GGAACTGACACGATGTTACAATTTATATTAAGAAGACTAGATGTAATGGATATCAACTTTGACACCCTTAAAAAAGAAAACAATAATAGAATCTTAGAAGTTCAAAAGTTAGCTCGATTAGCAGGTTCAAGAGGAGAAATAGAAACGGATATAGAGCCTGAATTAATGGCTGATTAGACGAAGATTACAAATCGATACCTCGAAGGGAAGAAAAGTCAAAACAACGGATGTCTGAAAATCAAAATTTAGTAACGCGTAACCTAGAATCAAAAAATAACCCAAACTGGATCCCCGAAAATAAATCTGAAAATGAAATCGACCGTATCCCAGCTAAAGATATAATTAGGACCATCAAAGAAGTCACTGGTCATGATGACATGGGAGAAAATAAAAGATAATGCGGAAGGGGTCATAAGATATACTAGTATAAAAACTTACGATGACTTGTTTTACGCACTACGTCCAAATTTTTCACAAATAGGTTCGGTTGCAGCACTCAGATCTAAATTAGAAAATTGCAAACAAGGACCGACCAAATTAGTACAAAATTTCAGTTTAAGATTTAAACATATAGTAAACGAATTAAAATATTCTGAAATTGGCCTTCAAGTAAAAGCACAGAACCCCAGTAGTCTACTAGAGGCTCAGAATCAAACCATAGAAACCGAAATGTGGTTACGCGCAGCATGAGGTGCTATAAATGTAACAAAATAGGTCATTTGTCAAATCAATGCGTACAAAAACAAAATACAAATTTTCCCATTTCTTACGGACAGAAGCGTCCAATCAACAGAATAAACCACTTATAAGAGAACCAGGAGAATTATTCAAACTCCGAAGACATAACTCAAGAGAAAGAGAACGAGCAAATAGAATACGAGATTTCAGGCGAATCTCTGTAATCAATGGACGATTACAATACATCGTTGGGAGACATAGAGACGGAGAGCAGTACAAACTACTTGTAGATTCAGGAGCTTCAACAAATATAAGAAAAAGTTCTCATGTACCAGTAAATTCCCAAAGAATAGATCTCAGGAAAAAGTTTGTGATGGGTAAAGACGAACACCTATCAGCACAAGCAACCCATATTACCTACTTAGAAGAAAATCATCTTGTTCACATCGTAGATAATGACTTTCCCCTTCCAGAAGAAGGAATAATAGGATTACCCTTCTTCAAAATGTACAAAAGATATGCCCTTACTCCAAAGTATTTAGTCTTGGAAAATAAAAAATTACCCCTTCATGACGACGGAGAATACTTTTACAGAACTTTGACAGAATTTTGCAGAATTGAATCGAATGAACAAAATCATGATATTTGGATAGAAATTGAAAGAGGCATACTCGATGGAATTTACCAAATAAAAAATAATGCAATTATTATACCTGTTTTTAATTACAGTAAAAATCCCATTCAAATTCCTTCCAATATTAACTATGAAAAAATTATATCCATTAAATCTCGAGACGGGATTCAATTTGAAGGAGGGAGTGAGAGCGTTAACGCAACATACCCAGTGAGTCGAATTTCTGAATTGCTAAAAAACTCCAGATTATCACACATCGAAAAAGGAATTAAAGAAGAAATTAGAAAAATAATAGTCCAGCACCCTGTACAAAGTTAACACACCATACAAAAACTTTAAATTCAGGAAAAAAGTTAACTAAAAATCATATGAACATCCTGAAGCCCATAAGCAATTCATTGAAGTTGAGTGTAAGGATTTAATTGCGAAAGGAGTTATAAGACCCTCAGAATCACATTTCAATTCACCCCTCTGGGTCGTACCGGAAAAAGGCAATACATTAAGAATGGTTGTTGATTATAGGCAAATTAATAAAGATACGGATCAAGATGCATATCCGCTGCCTATAATCGATGACATATTAGATCAACTAGGTCAAGAAAAGTTCTTTTCAGCATTATATATGAGCGCAGGCTTTCACCAGATTCCAATGGACGAAAAATCCAAAAAATACAGTTTAAAAAATGCGCCAGCCACGTTTCAACGAATGATGGATGGTGCATTTAGAGGACTGATAGGTGAAAAAGGCTTCGTATGTATGAATGATATTGTAGTGTTTGGAACAACTATTGAACAACATAATACAAACTTGTTTGATGTATTTGAAGGAATTAAACAATTAGGACTTTGCCTAGAACCATCAAAATGCAAATACCTTAAACCTGAACTTGAATATCTAGGACCTGTAATTACAAAAGATGTAGTAAAGCCCAATCCAGCAAAAACCGAATGTATAAAAAATTTTTAAACGCCTACCACAGTTAAACAAATACAGTCATTCCTTGGTCTGGCAAGTTACTATAGGAAGTTTATAAAAAATTACTCAAGCATCGCTAAACCTTTAACGAACATAACTCAAAAAGAAGTCATTTTTGACTGGACCCCCAAACGTCAAGAAAGTTTTGATAAGCCCAAAGAACTGCTCTGTAGTGCACCCGTTCTACGTTTTCCCAACTTCAGTGAACCCTTTACACTTATGTACTACTGATGCATCAAATTTAGATCTCGGTGCCATACTTTCTCAAGGCAATCACCCATGTTTTTTTATATTTAGAACCCTCAATAAAGCCGAATAAAACTACTATACATCCGAAAAAGAATTACTAGCAATTGTTTGGGCTTGCAAAAGGTTACGAAAATACCTTTTAGGTAAAACATTCATTATACAAACCGACCATAAATACTTATTTTGGTTGCATAATGTAAAACACCCAAGTTCTAGTTTACTTCATCGGAGATTACTTCTTGAGGAATATAAGTACGAAACACAATATGTTAAGCGCAAAGAAAATAAAGCCGCCGATTATTTATCAAGACTTCCAATTCACGATAATGACTTACTTCAAGAAGCATTGAAAAACATCGACATAGAAACAATAGAAGAAGAACTCCCAGACATTGAGGTATTTGACGTCTCTGAAAATTGTGATTCAAATTCGCCAGTACCAACAACTTCTGGACATCATGATTTCGACACACTGGTTTCAAGAAAACCCGTAATCATGAACGACGTCATATTAACAGAAGAAAATAGAATTGAATTGCCACACAGAAGGATGAGAGAACCTTCAATAGAAATTGCAGAAGAACAAGAACAATATAGAAAACCCCCAGAAGCTGGAAATTCAACGACAGAAGATCAATTTTTTGAAAAATTCTGTGAATGGAAAGAAAACCCTGTGACAAACGATAGAGTAAAAACAAAACCAATTGCTGAAGGTAAATTATGGAAACAAATACCAAAAATAAATATGCCTGTAGTAAGGTTAATTTTTGGTGATCCTACCTACACACCTGTAAAAAAAGAAATTTTTTTGAAAATGATCCAATATTTATCCAACCGCTACCCAGATATTGGATTTCATGTATGTTTCAATAAGACTAGAGAACTTACCAAAAAAGAGCGAAAAAAATTTTTAAGGAAGCTCATGCTAATCATCTTGGTGAAAAGAATAGAATTCACCGAGCATGAAAGATAGGCGAATGGAAAGGTATGGATGAAGATATAAAAAAATACATAAAAATCTATCCTATTTGTCAACTCCACAAAACAACTAGAATCACTAATCAAACCTAAGCTATTATTCCAGACACACCAACACAACCTAATGAGAAAATTGCGTTAGATGTTTTTGTCCCACTACCTAAAACAAAAACAGGTAATAAATATGTTCTAACCTTACAAGACCAATTGACCAGATACACAATTCTAGTGCCAATGAAAAATGAAACATCTAAATTAGTAGTACAAAGTATTATTGACCATTATTTATATACCTTTGGAGCCCCGAAAACGATACTTACAGACCAAGGTACGAACTTCCAATCAGATTTGACGCTACAATTTAAGAAAGCTTTACGAATCAAACATGTGAAAAAAATTTCCTTCAATCCGTAAGCAAATGGCAATATAGAAAGAATGCACTCAACATTTAAAAAATTTCATTAAAACATCGATGGAAGATAATAATAAGCAATGGGACGAGAACTTAAAGTTTATCAACTTTGTTATTAATACAATGAAAAATGCTACTACTGGTCTTTCGCCATTCGAGATGACCCTTGGAAGAAATCCCAAAATCTTGTCGGTTATACCCAGATCTCCAACCCTAATTTATTCTGAATTAGTGAAAAAATGGAAAAACTTACATGACAAAATTCTTAGGAATGCCAGAGAGAAAATAGAACTTGAGAAGGAGAAAAGTAAAAAACGATTGATGAAAGCATAATAAGAACTCACCCTCTCTATGAAATAGGAAACATGGTCAAATGGAAAAATAATACCAAAGAAAATAAACTGAATTCTAGTTGGAAAGGCCCAGGCGTTATTACAGAAATTACTAGAAATAATAATTTAATAATTAAATTTGAAGGCAAAACCATACGACTTCCCATCGATCAGGTAATGCCCTATTTTGTTACAAAACAATGTTGAGCACTTTTATATTCCTTGGATTACTCCTAACGACGACCCAGGCAAACTACACGGTAGAAGAACTTAATGGAAATATCTACATAGAAGAATTAAATAAAGTCCATCTTTTTCATGAAGAATGGAGATTAATTATAGGGAAAAATTTCACAACAACCGAACAAAGACTAAAAGCCTTAGATCAAACTAGATTATTAGCTGAACGAGCTTGCGGAACCAAATGTACTCCAAAAAACGAGTTAAGACTAGTAAAAGGACGATACAACAGACTGACCTCTCAAATCTCCATGCTCCATACATTATTAGGAAGTAAAAGACAAAAGAGAAGACTTGCGAACTTTGTTGGAGATATTTCCAAAACACTTTTTGGTACCCTTACTGAATCTGATCTTAGTCAAATAAACTTAGAATTTGGAAAATATACACTGACAACAAAAATATCGCCATAATAATGTCTAACCATACTAAGATCCTTAAACTCATACTAGACACCTCCTCAACGGATTATAAAATATTGCATATTAAATTAGGACAAGAAAACGAATCTGCTAAGAAATTAAGTCAAATAGTAAACTCGAATACTAAAGATAATTTTGTTAATGCCAAATTGATTCTAGCCACACTTCTTATAGATGAAATGTATGAAGATGTTGACACAGTTATTAATGCTATTAACGACGGAAAGCATGGAATTTTGTACCCTCAATTACTTAACCTAAAATTATGGGAGAAATGATAGGAGAATTCGAAACTCATCACAGAACAAGATATCACTTCGATACGGCAGAGGAAAATTACCAAAATATAATCGAAATCAGTTCCGTTAATGTAGCCTTGATTCAAGGAATTATCTAGATTAATACAGATGCCTAAGCAACTTAACATTGATGAACTTAGAAATGCACGTCTTAGCTTAGTTGACGCACAAAATATGTTTAAGCGAATATCCACTCATAGAAGACTTAAAACTTGGAAAGAAACAAGTATAGAGTGGCTACATTATTTAGGTTATATAGCAATAGTTTTAGCTAATATTTATTTATTAAATCAATGCGGATTATTTCATTATATCACTATATGTATACCTAAGAAAATATGCATCAAGAATAGAGTTGAAAACCAACCTCATGTTATAACCTACACTGCTGAAGCGCAACCTCCTTTGGAAGATGATCGTCAAACTCTTATAAAAGGAAGGAAAGTAATAATCTAATTTCGAGGACGAAATTTTGTCCAGAAACGGAGGTGTTACAAGGGAGACACTCAACCTTCCCCCACTAAGTTCCTAGACTATATATATGTATAAGAACCACGCTGGAGCTCAGTCTGTTATTCGCATCTAATTTGATTGTAACTAAATTTGTCAATAAAGAACGGTTGAATTGCTGTTATCAATTCAACCTTATTTTTAAAAAGTCTCCATTGCCTTTTGACACGTAACAATACATAGGAAAATAAAAAATCAGCTTTTGCTTTGGAAAATACATTTTATTACAGTATTTACGAAGATTTCAGAACATCTGAAAAGATTTTTTAATCTGAAAAAAATGTAAAACAAACTATAGATTTTTGAAGATTTCGAAATAAAATTTAGAAGCTTCTTAAAGATTATAAAAAGTTTCAAGAAAAAAAATTCTTAAGATTTCTGGGAAAATTGTTAATGATTTTTTATTTGGAAAAATTAATCTTAAAAGAATGTTTATGAAATATATAAACCTTTTCTTTGTAAACAAACATTGCAAAATTATTAATTCCAAATAACTTATAAGAACTAAACTTTTAATTTGAAAAATATTCAGTTACAAAAATTACCTGCTTCAATTTCTAATGTTTTTAACTTAAAATTATTAGGAATAATATAACTTTTAAAATTTAATAATTTATTGATTAATTCTTTAATTAAAGCATTGCAAATGTTACCCTGGATACCTTCTCATTATATAAAGGGTCTCTAATAAATCTGGAAACACCTAAATAACTGCCCAGATAAAATATTATTTAAATGGGTGAATGTTATTCGTGGAGTAACTTTCTGAGAGAAATCGAGTGGTGACTTTCAATTTGACTTCAAACATGACCTTCAAGGTAATTTCAAAGTCAACTTTGTGTTTCGAAATAGAAAATCTCTATTTTTGACATCGCCGAGAGAAATAGTGGAAAATTTCACGTTTAAATATGTACTTAAATCACAGGTCCTGCGTGACTTTGAAGGTCTCCTAAAGGTCATTCAAACTTAAGTAAGTCCCGATTTGGGATAACGGGACTGCTATGTATTTCCTCACTTCAAGATCATTCTTGGAGTAACTTCCAACGATGAATTTAATGGTGACCTTCTATTTGACCTGGAGCTTTATATTCAAAGTCATTTTAAGGTTAGATTTGTGTTTTTAAAGAGGAACCCCTATTTTTGACATGGGTAATCGAAAAAGTGGGAAATTTTACTTATAAATATGTACTCAGGCTATAAATCATAGGTATTTGAATGACCTTCAGCAGGCCTGAAAAGTTACACGTGAACTATGACCTGAGTACAAATGAAATCGTAAGGCATGTCAAGGATACTGATAAGTGATATCAAATGGTTTCAACAAGCAATTAATAATTTAACCAAAATCTGTAAACTCTTTTACTTTATTTCTTACTTATACAAAGATTTGAATGACCAAAATATCAAAATGATTACTTTTGTATTATTGATACATTTAGTATTCACAAAACTTCAGAAATAAGTTCATTGATAATTTCATTACAATTTTATTATTTCATAAAACTCTGGGAAAATTGTATATGTTACGTGTCATTATCAGGACAGTCAGAGTTCTTCGATTCCGGACTTAGTAACAGCCCATCTGCTCATTTGTATTTTTAGTATCGATTGTCGGCAACTTTGTGCATAATTATTTAGCTTTTCCACAGTTTTACAAATATGTACTTGGAATTAAAAATTCTGTATGAACTAACTCTGGACAAAATTCGGTCACAGTTATTGCATGATACGCACCCGTAGATGTGCAGGTAATATCATAAATTGCTTAGTTCTCTCTGAATACACTCCAAGTAGATGCTTATCGCGTACCAGTGTATCAGCTACTTCTAAATCTTGAAGTTCCAGTACTTTTGGTTCACCGCGCTCGTATACTGCATTAATAGAAATTTGTATGAAATTAGTAATATTTTAGCGTTTCACTAATGAAATATTAGAATAGTCAGAATTTTTAAATTACCTATTTGATGATCTGGCGTAAGTAAGAAAAACTCATTAACCAACTCATGGTATATTGCAAAAACACATGTACCACGATAGACTAGATCATAATTTACCGGAACGACAATTTCGGGTATCCTTGTTTCACCTTATAAAATAAAAAAATTCAAGTCACTAACTATTTCAAACATAAAAAAATTGATTCTCTTATAATTACTAAAGTATATTAAATTACGAGTACACTAATTGACTAATAGCAGTAAAAAGACTGGTAATTCAAATCCAGATTACTGACTCTATACTTGATGGCCAACTTTCTCTGGACAAAAGTTTTTAAATTCAGTAAAATAATAAAATACTTTTTTTTCAAGAACATTTTTTTAAATAAAACTATTTTCCACTTTTGTCAGTGCCAAAGTAACAATTAAATTCCAACCTAAACCTTTAAATCTCCATTTTCTATAAAAAGCCACTTCCACAAGGGTTTTTTCAATTATCTTTTTACCTTGCATTAAGAAACGATATAGCGTCATATATAAATCATTTTAACTTATTTATAAAGACAAATATACCCTTCTTCTTTTTAAAGAATTTTCACAAAGAATCTTAAGTCCCAGTGCAATACCATCACGCCTAATCTTTATTTTCCCGGAACAGAATAATTTTTTTGCATGAAAAATTTTGTATTTAAAAACCGTAAAATTTGAACCTACAAATTCCTGAATGGTTTACTTGGAATTAGTTACATTTTTTTAATCAAACTCATTTTCTCCCAATTTAGCAACTTAATATCTCGGGAGTATGGTTTTGTTCTGTCCACTAAAAATTTCACTTTTTGTATTGATTCACAAGTCATAACATGTTCCAATTGTAAGTTCTTTTGACTGAGATTGTAAACTTCCACATTCTATTTCTGGGAACTGGATATTTTTAATCATACTCTCCTGAAAAGGTCCGAGTTTGTTGATTATCTAGTTATATAGCGCAATCTTTCAATTATCCAAGTAATTCAATTTTAAATTTTATTTCTGAGTTCCAAAAATTTCGTACTGGTTGAAACAAATTATATTTTGTCAAATCTGCATTGTTTCTCACAAAATATTGCTCACGCCGCATGGGAAAGGGCCGTACGTACGACAAGATAAACAAATCAAAATCAAAAGGGTAATATATTTGACATTGTGTTAAATAAGGAAAAAATATGTGCACAAAAATGTCAAGAATTTTTAGCTAGGTCTCATCTGCGAGAAAAAAAACATTGAATCCTATTTTTGTGAGAAATGTATTTACAAAACTTTGAAATTTTTACAAACAGTTCGTATTCTATGAAACGAACTATTTATATCTTTCTATTAAACAAACTATTTGTTTTAAATAAAACGTTTTTGTTATTCTTAGTCAGCCATTATTTTGTTAAATAAATATTTTTATATAGAAAATATGAAAAAATACTTCGTGCAAAAGTTAAAGGTTTTATACTTCCTATAGTCTTATTGCGAAGACTGTGAACCTATTTTTCTGAATAAAGCTTTGCAACCTTGCAGCCTTATATTTTCATCATTTCTTGTAATTAAACTGCTCTAAAACAAGGAAAAATATTATACTGATTTTCGACGAAAGAGGACGCTGCGCATTTCTGAGACAGCTTGGAGGTTAGCGATGAGCCGATTTGGGACAGCATGGAGATTTGACTGCATGTACTAAGGTTAATATTAATGTAAGCTATCCATGAAATTCACTTTTAGAAAATTGCGTGTTGGCGAAATTCTCTTATATAACTTTTAAATCAAATTTCATTTTTTAAAATACCTTGAGGAGGTGCTGGGGATTCTCGTGGAGATGTTGACGGACCTGCTGTTTCTGTAAGAAGAAACATAGGGTTTATTTTAACGAAATTTCTCAACGAACCCCAAAGTTAATGGTCGAAATAAAGATGCACTCGTTAATAATTTTTCCTTTAAATAAGAGCAATAATAGAAAAGTTAAAAGTTTTAATTTTCCGAAAATCGTACTTGTTTGTCAAATCTTACTACGATGGGAAAACATTATCTTTAATTAGCGTTTAGTTTAAGAATTGTTCAAAATTTGCTTTCATAAATTTAATTTTTGTGTTGCATCTTTGTCTCTAAAAGGATTACAAATTTCATTCAAATAAGCATTCTAAAAAGTGTTATCAGTTTAATGGTGTTTTTAAAATATCTTTTCGTAATTTAAATGAAAATTACAATTTATCATATTTAATTTCCATGTTTAATATATACAATTCTGCCGTGCATAACAAAAAAAAGAGGTCACTACTTTTTTATGAAATTCAAGATATTGACATATTAACTATTGTACAAACTCTTTCTTTCATAAGTAATATGGCTAATAATAAAATAATGGCAATTAAGTTTTTAATAAACAATTTCAGGCCGTTTAACACTACTGAATTTTCCGTGATATATCCGTTATAAATCCCGTAATACACCACAGCGCCAAAAAATGTTATTTTGCTTGCATCTACAAAATTTCTAGTCATACCGAATAAAAGACCTTGAGGTAACAATAGAAAAATCTGCTAGTGCATATGATCGTGCAGTGTATCTTAATTTTTTTGAAAGTACACTTTTTTCTTTTTTGTTTTTCGAAAAATATATTCGCGCAAAATTCAGAATAGGCCGACTAAAGTTTGCTTATACAATCAAATTGCTCTTTTTTGATTTTCAAATAAAAAGGATCTATCTGACTTGATAGACTAAATTCAGGTTCGAAACACTTTTCAGGAGACCTCGCAGTCTTATAAGGCTAATTTAGAATTTAAATATCGTACATCACTCACAGGTTTACACACGCGTTTGAGTAGAACTCAAAGTTTAATGATTCCTGTGTAATAACGTGCATAACCTTCCTTGTGATATGATATACAGTACAGAAAACCCAAAACCTGTAAATGCATGAGGTCATTCAGTTATAGTTTTAAATTGATCGATTACATTTTTTCAGGTAAGGTACAATTTGAATTTATAGATATTCAAATTGGCAAGCCAACGAGGTTCCATCGATTTTCTGTATCAGATCTGACTAAGAGCTGGTGACTTCTTTCCAAGAGAAAGTAAATGTCCTAGTCAATTGCTACTATAATTGGAAAATCACCTTTCTTTAGAAAGCTAAAAATACTAGACACCATGCCCGATGCATTCTGATACCTGAGGCATCTAAAAAATTTAAATTTTCTGTAATAGTATTAGAATAGAAGTCAATTTTCATTTGGGATCAAATATTGATGTCCCAAAGTTATCGTTATTCAATTGCCATTCCAATAGCTCATGTCTAATACACAACGAGACTCGATTTTTTTCAAATTGTTTTGACATGAATAATTTTTATTAAATAAGTGATAGGTTTTCAAGTATTTTTTAACTAATTTAAATTTTTTAAACAAATTATTAGTTGTTTCATCAACTCCCTCCCCCTATACTTTATGAAAACATATTGTCTGTCAGGACAAATGATAGAGTTAAAGAATATCAAGAGTAGCATATCATTTTCAACATATTGAGTAATAATTTTGAAAATTTTATTTTGTTTAAAAAATGTTTTCCCCTGTAAATCTGAAAAAGCTATTATTGTTATTATTCTTATTTTCATTGTGTCATTAATTAATAACGCAATTATTCAAATAATATTAATTCCTTTAAATAATTTTTTTCCTCTTATCTTACAATCATTTTTTTTCTCTTAATTTTCTTCTTTTTTCTTTTTTGAAGCATTTTTTATAAATAATTAATCCGGAAAACACATCTTCATGATATACGTAGGCAATTTTAAAAGTTTCCGAAATGAATAAGAAAAAATAATTTTGTTTAACGTTATCCTTATATCTTTTTAGATTAGTCTCTGATAACATGTATAAAGTCGTTCATCCTTTGAAGCCATTCAAAAACGTGCTCTATAGAACTCTAGAAGTGGTATTAAATGTTTAAAGAATTTCAAACTGTTTTTTACAAAAAATAAATCACTCTTATCATTAATTAACTGTCTGATTAATTCGAGATAGTACTAACTTTTTTGCAATGTACAGGGATGAACAATTTTTGTAACAAATTAGAATTATTTAAATAATTACCAAATATAATGAAAAAATTATTACTCCTCTGTTTCGTTAATTGCTTAATTACTTTCAGAAAGTACTAATTTTTCTCTATTTGGTTAACGCTAAATATTAAACAAATTGAAATTGCTTAAAAAGTTTCACAATATAACAAAAAAGGTTATTACTTTGGGATTTATCAGCTGTATTATTCATCTTGAGAAGTAGTAACTTTTCACGATACACTATAGAAAAATGTCAAAACAAACAAAAATTGTATAAACGTTTTAAAATTAGTTATGAATATTTGTTTATTCTTGATTGAGTGCACGTTTACGTATTAATAGAATAATACTATTATCAAAGTAGTGACCCAAGGAAAAATTAAATGCTGACGCAGTTCTGTGCACCAATACTGACGCAGTGTTGGCAAGACTTTAGCATTGTAAGAATGTTTTGTTGTTCCGGCTAATAATGCGACGGTGCTGGCGATCAATGCCGGGTTAATACTGTTGGACAAAAAATTGTTGAATGATCCGTATTCATGATAATATTAGAAACATTTTACGAGTTTCAAATGAGTGGAAATTACGTCACATTTAATAGGAATAAAACTAATAAATATAATATTATAATTATTTCTGATACCTGTGACTATGTTTTTAAGTTACAAAACAAAAAAACAAAACCTCAGAGTGCTTCAAAGAGAGTCCACAATAGGATTTGAGAAACCGACACAGCATTAACTTGACATAGCAGTAGCTTGGACGTGATGCGCGCGCATATATTTTCAACTGTCTATTTTTACGATTCATGGAAATAAGCAGTTGAAAATACATGCGCGCGCATCACGTCCAAGATACTGCTATGTCAAGTCTAAGTCAAGTCAATGCTACGTCAGTTTCTCAAATCCTATTGTGGACTCTCCTTAAAATATCGTCAAAAATTACAGAAGAGAGATTGGTATGGAGTTGGAATTAGACAAATATTGCAGGATTTATCTGAAGAAAGGAAAGATTGTTAGATTTGCCAAAGATCCTGAGCTTGGGGATATAGGTTTTATTAGACATGGGGACTCTGGAAAGACTTATACATACCTGGGCATGCCTCATAGCCGCATTTATGACGTAAAATCAGTGATGGCGTCTCTCTGAAGCAAATGAAAGCATTTTTTTCGACAGATTTGGTCTTGAAATCTGTTGGCTTAGAACAAGGTATCTGCAACTAACATGCTTGCCGTCCCGGTTCTACTCTACTCGTTTGAATCGTGCAAACTTAATATGTGGAAACGACGGTCAAGGCTCATAAAATGGCCGGTAAAGTTATCAAAATTTGCACGTAAACTCAAGGGCAGTTGCAATTTAAATTCTTGTAGAATTTCCGTTGAGTGTTTTTCGAAGTATCTTTCCACCTGGGATGAGAAAATGAAGTAGCTGTTATAAAATTTTTACAAATTAAGGATTAGTCACCTCATAAGGAATTTGCAAACAATAACTTTCATCTTATACCTTTAAATTTTAAACAACCAAATTTCCTTGTTATGTGCCCGAAGTATGCCCCCAAAATGCAAAGTAGCAGTTTCATGTCAAAATTAATGCTAAAGACGGTATATTTATAAAAATTTTCATCATTGTTTTTCTTTGATCAGTGCCAGGTTTCCAACTATTTTTTACTTAATTTTGATTTGCTTGAACAATTCTTCCTTCCTGTATAGATATTATGAAAACAGTATCATGAAAGCAGTATCTCTTTTCAACATGCTTGGTAATTATTTTGAAATTTTAATTTGTTTAGGGATTTTTTTCCTGTAAATCGTGAAAATCTACTACTTTCTGGAATTAGTAATGCAGTTAATTATTGCTAAGAGTGACATTATTTTCGAAAGATAATTAGCAATTATTTTTAAAAATTTTTTATTATTCGCTGTGAATTTTCACAGGAAATTTTGGAAAAAATTCTAGTTCCTTCGCATCTCCTAAACTATGTCGCGTATTATTCAGTATTTTCTTATAGCAGAACTGACACCCTAATCAGCAAAAAAATTTAGTTTTCACCTTTATTGATTGTTTCGTTGCTTCTAGAGAATGCTAAATTTTCATTATTTTTTTAAAAAGAAAATTCATGCAAATAGTAATTGCTTAAACCATTATATAATATGTTAGAAGAAGAATATTACTTTGACATTAAAGAATGATATTTATTTTGAGAAGCAGTAGCTATCTACGATATACTTGAAAAAAATGTTTTAACCATTAATAACACAGCCACACAAAAAAAAATAAGTGTGCGGATCTGATTACAAGACACACGTATTCCTATGGATTTTGGGGCGCTGAATTCAAAATCGGTATCAAAAATCACCCATCACGTCATGGTTGAGGCATAACCTCAAAAAATTACGAAAAATCATGCACTGAGGAAAATAAATTTGAAAATAATGCCAGTGATGCAAATTTTCACTTCAAAAACATGACGGCAACTGTGAAGGATCAACCTTTGCCTGATATCAACTTATTTAACATAACTTTACCCAACAGAACCTGACCTCACCTAACCTGAATTAACAGAAATTTATTGAACTACACGTAAAACTCTAGAAGCATATTTTCCCAGTAGCAAATGTGTGCTACATCGAATGAGTCAATTCCAGCCTAACCTAGAAATAAATCTAACCTAGCCTAAACTAACCTAACCTCACGAAACACAATTAAACTGATTGTGTTGTCCCGTTGTGTTTGCGGTAACGTTTGAATCACCTTGGGCTTAACCTGCAAAGAAGTCAAACCTATCCTAACCTAAAAAAAACCTGACCTAAACTAACCTGACCTAACCTAATCTAACTTAACTTCACGTAACACAATTAAACTCATTGTGTTGTCCTGTTGTGTTTACGGTACCGTTTCTTTCAGCTTCGGCTTAACCTACATAGAGGTTTAACATATCCTAACCTAACAAAACCTGACCTAACCTAACCTAGCTGAATGAAATTCAGCCACACGTGTAGCTATGTAAGCGTACGGTTATCAGTCTTAAATGTGTGATATATTTAATAGGTTAACTCGATCTTAACCTACAAATGAATCTAACTTAACAGAACCTAACGAAATTTTGCTTAACGCAACACAACTTAACTTAAGTGTTCCCGTTGTAGCACAATAAAATTAATTTCATTGTACTACAGGTGGTTAAAAATTTAGACGCACATTACTCATTTGAAGAAACTTGGAACTACAAGTAGAATTAACCCTATTTCAATGAACCTGACAATGTTTGTATCAACTAAAATGTAGAACTGTAACTTAAACATGCAAATGAATAAGAGTTTTATTCAAAATTTGTTTCTCTTTGCTTTTCTTAAACTTAAGGGATATATTTATACAATCTTTCGTGTTTACATTTTATCTTTCTTTTTATCGTAATTAAAAAAAAATAAGACTGAGAACCGTACGCTTACATAGCTACACGTGTGGTTGAATTTCATTCTGCTAGGTTAAGTTGGGTCAGGTTTTATTAGGTTAGGATAGGTTAAACCTCTATGTAGGTTAAGCCGAAGCTGAATGAAACGGTACCGCAAACACAACGGGACAACACAATCAGTTAAATTGTGTTTCGTGAGGTTAGGTTAGGCTAGGTTAGGTTTATTTCTAGGTTAGGCTCGAGTTGACCCATTCGATGTAGCTCACATTTGCTACTGGGAAAATATGCTTCCAGAGCTTTACGTGTAGTTCAATAAGCTTCTGTTAATTCAGGTTATGTGAGGTCAGGTTCTGTTGGGTAAAGTTATGTTAAATAAGTTAATATCAGGCAAGGGTTGACCCTTCACAGTTGTCGACATGTTTTTGAAGTGAACATTTGCATCACTGACATTATTTTGAAATTTATTTGCCTCAATGCATGATTTTTCGTCATTTTTTGAGGTTATGGCCCAACCATGACGTGATGGGTGATTCTCGATACCGAATTTGAATTCAGCGCCCCAAAATCCATAGGAATACCTGTGTCTTGTTGCCAGATCCGCACACTTGTGTTTTTTTGTGTGGCTGTGTAATCGTTCAAGAAATTAAAAACTAGTGATAAGTATTTGTAAACCTGTGTATGAATGCAAATTCAGGAGTTCTACTATTAAACTATTGATATTAAAACTATTAGTTTTCAAACAATTTGTGTTATTCTGCATGAGCAAGTTTTCTTAAATTTTCTCAATGTTTCGAGAAGATTTTTGTAAAAAGAATGAGAAAGTGACTATTTGCGCATTACTGTACGGCAGAAATTCCGCAGTATTGGCAAGACTTTAGCACCATAACTATGCATTCTATTTTCTGCCAGTACTGCGCTAATGCTGGCGGCCAGCTCGTTCTGGATATGAATAATTGCCAAAGTTAAACCGGCGCTCACTTTTTTTAAAATTAAAATAATAGTAATTGAATAATAAGTAGCACAATGTACATTCAATGAACTTTCACAGTTTTTCGGCACTTTTTCATGAAAATAACCAGAATGGATAACGCATAACATAAAGTTCATAGATTTCATTAAATCTTTGTTTTAAAAAGAGATGGCAGCACCCATCGAACGATCTATTGTTGAATGATCCGTACTCATAATAATAATAATAGTTGCAGAATCAATACCATTTTTAAATAGGTTAAAATTATTTTAGTTTTAACGGGCGTAAAATTAATCAGTTTAAAATCATAATTTTTTTTGATACCTGTGCATATGTACGAGTATTTAAGTCACCTGCTAGACGCGTTGATCGGCGTGGCGCCCCAGGTGAATCGGATGATTTTGGTTTTGTTGATTCTGCAAGAATGAATACAGGGATTTTTGTTAAGGACATGCTTAAACGATTCTTAATGCTAATGTTCGAAATAAAGATGGACTCGTCAGTCGTTTCTTTATCATTAAATGCGATCAAAAATTTAAACGTTCTAATTTGCCGAAAATTGTATTTGTTTGTCACATTTTAATACATTTTAAATTAAATTTAGTATGTAATAAGTGGTTGATTTGAGTCATCAAACATTTTCTCCTTCACATTTAATGTTGGCTTTATATTTTAGTCTAAAAAGTATAAAAAGTATTACAAATTTAATTTCAATATGCATTCTCTAAAGCACTAATAATTTAAAGGAACATTTTATATTGTTTTTATCATTGAAATGGAATACCAAGTGAATGGTTTTCTTGTTTTGTCCGGTAGAATAGAAGTCATTTGAGAATAGATGGACTGAAGTTTGAAAACAAATTTAAATTTCTCGATTTTCAATTTGACTTTACAGATGAGCTTCCACTCTTATTATTTTCTAGGGAGATTGTTAGGGTAGCTTAACCATGCATTGTTTTCAATGGCATGTAAATTGACAACCAAGGTGCCTGCTTCTTCCGTCATCGGTTACAAAATCATTTTTAGCATCAGTGAAAAAAATAGTTTGCTTGTTGCAGCTTTTTTCGTAGGATAAACCGTTTGCAATTTACAGCGTTAGAAGCAAATGGTTTTATAAAAAAGAAATTGAAATATTTGCACAGTTATACCACATAGTCTCTTGTTTACACGATGAGCCATTATTTATTGAAAACCTTATGAAAATTACATTTTTCATGAATTTTCGCTCCCCTACAAACCAAAATTTTCAAGTTATTCGCGATAACCTTTTTTCAAACAGTTAATTTTACTGTAATCAGTACAGTTGGCTCTGTTAGCATTTTAATACTTTTTGTTAGTGTTCGTGTCTATTGTTATTAACAAAAACACTACATTAAGTAAATAAATTTTCTGGAAATTTTTATATTAATCCTCGGGAAAAAATTTAATTGTTTACTTTAGCAATATTTTCTCGTAAGACAAGCCATTATTTACTGATGAGTTCAT
>NC_046661.1:129848804-129849811 GCF_010883055.1 Belonocnema kinseyi
ATTTTCTGGAAATTTTTATATTAATCCTCGGGAAAAAATTTAATTGTTTACTTTAGCAATATTTTCTCGTAAGACAAGCCATTATTTACTGATGAGTTCATGAACAACGTATTTTTTTTAATTCTTCGCCCGCTTTCAAACCATAATTCTAAGTTAGTAGCGATAACTTTGTTTCACAACCATGGTATTACCAAATTTATTTAAAAACCAATTAAAATCAATTAAAATCTTTTTTATAATTATTAAACCAGTCAAAATTCATAACAAGCTTCTATTTTTCAAAATGTTCATTAATCTGTATTTTGAAATTTAAATTAAAATTTTTTCTTGAAAAAATATTTTTCTCTTTCGCTCCAATGAGAATCGAACTACAGAACTTTCGATCAGAAGTTCTGTGGTTTATTTCCCAGTAGGGCAAAACAGAAAGATCTCTTTTTCAAGAAAAAAATTTTATTTTAAATTTAAATCAATTATTTTCCATCTTGTCTGCTTAAAACTTTAAACATTTTCTGTTAATAAAGATTCTTAACTTGATCGATATTGTTGATTTTCTGCCTCTATGGTTTAGAGGGCTATCTACTGTCGGTAAAGTACCATTCGTGAATGATATAACAGATTCATTTCAGATTCATGCTATATTTTGTTTGAAAATTATTTAAATCTTTTCAAATTTAAAATTATTTTTAAGTCTTTTCGAAATTGGTACACCTTCTAAATATCTTCTTAAATTATTCGATTGTTTTTAATTCCCCAAAAATTTTTAAAAAGTCTATTAAAACCTGCCAGATGCTTTTTGAAAATTTTTAGAATCTTTTAAAGCTTTTGAAATTTATAAGATTTAAATTATTTTATTATCTTTTCAAAACTTCTGAATATCTGTTGAAACAATTATTTTTTTCCCATTTTTTTATTCTGCACGTTTTGAAATCTTTGAAACTTAAAGTTAATCTTTTAAAATAAAACCTAAATCATTTAAAATTTTTCCAGAAACCTCATTGTCAGTACCG
>NC_046661.1:129849911-129853920 GCF_010883055.1 Belonocnema kinseyi
TTTATTCTGCACGTTTTGAAATCTTTGAAACTTAAAGTTAATCTTTTAAAATAAAACCTAAATCATTTAAAATTTTTCCAGAAACCTCATTGTCAGTACCGGTAATTTTTTTGTTACTGCAAACGGCGAGGTAGCAAAATGTTAAGAACATAATTATTTCAATAGGTTTTTAATATGTTATTAACATGTTAAATATATCTATTTTTTTATCATACTATTTTAAAAAGTTGTAAAATGTCAAGTTGTAAATGTCAATCTTTTACAATTTGCAACAAGTTTAATTTGAAAAGTAAATTTTTAATTCAAGAACATGCGGATTCCAGCATGTTTACTCTAAAAGTCTTTCTTGAATTTTAAAGCTAATAAATTTTAGATTTTTCATTTTGAAGGAATTTTAGGCTTCAATATTTTGAATCTTTCAATTTCAAGTTATTCAGATTCATAATTTAGTGCTTTTAGAAATTACACTTATTACACTAATTTTAATAAGCTAAGTTTATTTTATACAAATTGAAAGAAGCTGTAAAATATCAAAGACTAAAAAAAAATTTTATAAAGGAGCCAAAACTAAACTTTTTAGTGTTAAGGTGTCTTCAGTTTAGAATTTCTTTGATTTACCCTGCTGTACATGTTAATTACAAAAATTTATAATAATGGTTCAAGTGAAAAATAAAAAAATGTGTTAAAATAACTGATTGTTTCTGATTGTTTGTTCATAGTTAAGAAAGATAATAATTTTTTTAATCACAATGGATCAACAGGCAATAAACTAATTATGTGTATTCAGGATTCTTATGGGCAACTTTTCAACAGAATTCCTTTTTGAATTTTCAAATTTTTATGCGGTTTTAGTTTTCATTCAGTTTTCCATACACAATTTCAATAAATTATTCAAGGGAGCCTGAATTTATAAAAAAACCTAATGTTTAAAAGGCTCTGAATAAATAATGGCTTTTCATACTAGAGAATGTCACAAGTGTACAAAGTTTTATCTTGTGTCAAAACTAAATTAAAAACTAAAAAAAAATCTATTCTGGTTATTGAGGGGTTTGGTACATAAAAACTGTTATAAAAAATAATGCAAGAGAGTTTATAAAGAATAAACAATGTCATCACTAGTAGTTTTAGGTTTTGTAACAGTTTTTGCAAAAGTTCCGCCACTGTTAGGCCTAGATGAGTTTATATCAACAAACAAAAAGTCTAAAAACGGTTTACCCTACGAAAAAAGTGACAAAAGCAAAAAAAAAGGTTTGGAGTCGAAGGTGCTAAAATTGATTCAATACATTTTTTGTTGTTAAAAAATAATTAATTATCAATAAAAAAAATTGTTAACAAAAACTGACCAGGATTTTGAAAAATAACCAAGATATTCGTAATAAGGTGTCTTTTTTATCTTTAGAACAAAGTTGTCTCGGGAACATTAAGTGTATAACGAATTAAAAGAGAACTCAAGATGTTCGGATTAATATTGGTTTTAGAACAAATGCATTTACTATTACGCAGCAAGATTATACCTGTACAGTAATAATAACTTATGTTTCAATTGTTTCAAAGTGTGGAATTAAGTTTTAAACACAGTTATCATCTCGATTGGAGAGGTTTTAATATAAACTGTGTCTAGTCTTTCCGAAAAATTAGGGGAGTTGGAAGAGGGGATTGACTAGCCGTTGCGAATTTTGGGACGACGAGACACTTTTTGTTTGATGTATAATTGATTTGGTATATTTTTTAATACTTCACTTACGAACTGAGTGAAGAAACGTCCCGAATGTGAAGAGTAGCGTGAAGACTAAAATCTTCATTTTGCTGATGGCAGAGAGAAATTGGTTTTAAATTATTTCTCGAACTGTCACTGAATGAATTTTTAATATTTTTTTACTCGTATATATACTTGCTATCACCTCATTCTTGTGGAAAATTATTGTCTACGTGTCGACCAGGTCATACAGACAGAAACCCTTTTCTAGTTCCACCAATCAAGTTTGCAAGATGATCGTTATCGTTCTCGAAACTTCGGTCATCAAATAAAGAAACTTTACGTAATCAGTTTGAGTTACTTAATCAGTTACAACATAACTCAGATATTAAAACATTTTGTCTGAACAATAGAAGCCTCGGCAGGGATAAAGCTGCCGGTCAACAAATATACTTGGGCTTAAAGCTTTTTCTATAGTAAAACAAGAGTTTCTCTCGCAATGATTTTCAGTTCTGATTCGTAGTATATTATTGCAAAGTATTATTATAAATTATGATATTATGTGATTAGATTTGTAGAATCAAGTGTCTTAAATTTACAATAATATACAACTATATTATTTTCATTTCTGATAAAAATATAGAAGCGATTCACGCCGAAAACGGTAACGAAAAAACATTGTGATAATTCTAAATTTTCAGAAAATATGTTTTTATTTTTAAATTCTCATCATAATGAGAAGGCGATAGTTTTATGGGAAAACTAACTATCGCGAATTTCTTTAAATCTCCACGTTTCGAGATACCAAAGTTCGAAAAACAGGTTTTACGATGGTGTCTATCTGTCGTCTTTGTCATTCTCTTCGCCCTCGTCCGTGTGTCAGATAACTCTTGAAAAAATTATTGAAATAGATTGTGCTTTGGCACACATTTTTAGGGAACAAGATGAAAAATCGAGTTTACTAACCATCATTTTATGGCAAAAGATTCTGGTTTCAACCACACAAAAAAATGATGAAAAATAAAAAATACCATTTTGTAGTGAAACTATGCAAAATATAAAAAAAAGATGAATAGACAAGAAATGTAAACCAAAAAAAGATCTACCCATTTTTTAAGGACCACTTTTCTCTAGGATGCGTATTTTCCATTTAAATACGAGGGTGGTTCAAATATGAACGAGACAAATACTCTGACACGTTTATTTACTATCGAAAAAATTTACAAAAATGTACAGTTTTTCTAGGTATTTCCCCTCACAAGTTATGCATTTTGCTCACATTTGAGAAAGTTTTTTGATGCCGGTATCGAAGAATTCCTTGGGAAACTCGGACAGCCATGTGCGCACGAACTCCTCTACCTCGTCGTCGGTGTTGAATCTTTGACCTCTGAGGGCTTCTTTCAGTGGTCCAAACATGTCGTAGTCACAGGGTGATAAATCTGGACTGTAGGGGGGTGTTCCAGTACCTCCCACTTCAATTCCGATATTGCATCGAGCATTTTTTTCTGTCTACAAAGAACAACAATTTTTTTACATTACCATCTTTATCCTCATTTACGTAAAACACTTTAAGCTTTCAAGTGCCTATTTACTTATTACGCTAGCATTTTTTGGGCTGAGTTCTAAAGCTTTAAAGCCACTTGCCTTGAATTTTGTTGCCGATAGTAGTCAGCTCATTCCAAAATTTTCCGAGGGCAGTCAAATTTTATTACTTTTGATTCTAGAAAAGCTAGATTTTTCTGAATGAGCAACTTCTCCGGCAAAATATACATCAAACGTGTACAGATCGCCCAGTGGCATGATGAGTCCAATGAGCAACCCATCAAAAATGATTAAAAAACTTCCGTAACTGTCATTGTAGTTACAACTTACACAACAAATTTGAGCTTTCCTGAAATGCAGCTCTAGGACCATTGTTTCGATCTGCCTTATATTTACAAAATTTTTAGGCGTTTAAGTTAATTCTGGATTTTTTATGCATTTGCATGCTTTGCGGGTTGAATGGGGGTCTGTTGGTTAACCTGCAAACCCTTAGGATGTATCTCGGTGTAAAAAATGTTGTGATTGGACATCCAAAAAAGTAAATAAAAAAACTATTTTAAATAATGTAATGTTTATATTTAGAAAGTATCATTATTTTTTTTTAATGAGAACATAATTGTGGGCATTCAAGAGCCCTTTAATAATATACAGTGAAAAAAAATCATTTTATTGATTCAATGAAGGAAATTATTTTAATCAAATTTTTGTCTCCTTTAAATAAAAATATATTTAAATGAAACAAAATTTATTGATTTGGAAATTATTTTCATA
>NC_046661.1:129854020-129859292 GCF_010883055.1 Belonocnema kinseyi
TGATTCAATGAAGGAAATTATTTTAATCAAATTTTTGTCTCCTTTAAATAAAAATATATTTAAATGAAACAAAATTTATTGATTTGGAAATTATTTTCATAATTCTTCAATTATTTTACTTTTCACGAGCATCTAGAGAAGGCAATTCAATTCCAAAAATCAAACGATTAAATTTGGACATTCAAAAAATGTTAAAATATTATTTAAAAAGATTTTAAAACCCCAAACAAAGAATAGGAAAGACAAAGATATTAAGCTACTTCCAAATCCCCTTCATTTTTTTATTTTTCTCTGGTCCTTTTTCGTCCTATCTTTTCTAATCTTTAAGCAAAAAATGTTTACGGAAATTTACCAATGTTTCATTGTTCATTAACCTTTTTTAAGATAACACAAATTGTGAGTACATTTTCTTATTCAAAAAAATTTAAAGCATTTGAACTTTAAAATTTTTGTCAAAAAACATTTATTATTGAACATTCATTATTAATTAAATTATTTAGAAGTTCTGAAAAAATTTCGAAAATAATTTAAAATCTGATGAAACAACTTCTAGATTTCTGAAGATTTATAAATGAAATTTAAAAGCTTTTCTTATGTTTTAACAATTTTAAATTAAAATAATTAATCTTCACATTTACGAAGTTTTCAGTTTAAAAATTGAGTTCAGTTTTGAAATATTAAGGTTTGTTGATTGATTCTTCAATTTAGATTATTAGAAAAAATAACGTCGATTTATATTTTTTGAATTGAATCTGAATCTTTGAACTCTATAATTTATAAAAGTTAAAAATGCTTAATTGTTTAGTCTATCTGATTTTCATTTTAATTTATTTAATTGAAAAGTATTAGTAACTTCCATGGCATACATGTAAATTATTGAGCAATCGAATCCAAAATGTTCAAATTAAATAACTTAAAATTTCAATGGATACAGTTGCAAATTCAAGAGTCCACTTTGAGCTCTTTAATTTGTACTTTACTTTAAATGGATATTGTAAAACCAAAGTGGCAAAAATACAATCAAGAAAATAAATGAGACAAGCCTTAACATAAATGGTTCAGACGGCCTTGATTATTCATGGTATGGAGAGTCCCGAAATAGTACGAAATCCATTGAGGGTACCACCGAGACGGTCACTATAGCAGGACTGCAGTAGTTTTGTTGATACAAAAAATTCTAATTTTTAAGAAATCTAAATTTTGACTTAAAACTTGTTCTTAACGAAACTTTAATGAAGTTAATTAATATTTTAATGAAATTATGTAATCAATAAATAAAATTCTATTTTGATAAAATATGGAGTTTGCTGCATATAAAATTACATAATAATTTTATTTCCTAATCTTTATTACATTTCAAGTTTAAGTATATTCAATATAAACGTTATTTAACTTGAAAAAAAGTAACAGTAAAAAATAATGTTCTCGTTAATTCTCAATAAATTCTCCCATTCTCGGTAACGTTTGCTACCAAGAATTTTTTGCTTTAGCGCACCTGGTTACTCATGCACTACATGCACGGACGCTAGATAATCAGTGGAGTCTGACCATAACAGTATAGGACCACTGAATAACCTTTGTCAGTAGTAAAAGCCGCGCATTCTGATGTGGAACCATTGGTTCACCCCACTGTGAGTGATGTATTCCAATTATTGTCGGACCCACACGGAAGTGTGAATATACGACGAGCGAGAGCAGTTTAGCAGGTTGACAGAGCAATCGTTTTTTATAATTTAAAGTACAGAATATAGAATAAATTATAATTGACGTCAGAAGATGAGCTTCCAAAATGCTGGCCGAGGACAGTTACAAGCTCGAACCAAAGAAATAATTTCTTTATTACAAAGAAATTTGTATTTGCAATAAAAGATAAAAACATTTTAAATTAGCTCTTAAAAAACGACTTATAATTAGAGAACAACGCGATCCAGCAGAATTGAATTTTAAATAACTGTCTAAAATTTCACTATAGTTTATATTATTAATTTTCCATTTAAAATAAAGGATAATAGCGCGTTGATTTATAAATAAACAAAAAAATGTACAAGATCAGAGAAATTATTTATTCAAAGCTAAGAAGCTAGTTTCTTCAAATCTGTTTCTGAAACCATAGGGAATATTTCTTTATTATTTTATGTTTGGATTAAATAATTTGGATTTATTTGAGTGAAAGAAATATTTTTTCGAACAAAATTATTATCAATCTCATCATACAACATTTATTAAAAATATGTTCTTGAAATACTTCAGAAGAAAGTTTTACTTAGTTTATGATGAAGAAATGGATAATTCAAAATAAATATTTCTTTCAGTTAAATTCCTGATTTGTAGCATTCACTAAGCTGAACATGTTCAAAAACTTTTGGAAATTTTTTTCTTGCCTCGTGAGTATCTAAAAATTATTGTTGCATTAACATTAACTTGATGAAAATATTTGTTTGATTTTAAGCCATTGTTATTTCTATAAAATAATTTGTTTTTAAAAAAAAGTCTCATGGTACTGAACCAAGGACTTAAATCTTTGTATTAATTAATACTTTTCAAACTATGTCACACGTTCATTTCGAGGAATAAGTCACACTAACAATCACGAAAATAATTACTTCTATTAAAAACCCATTTCCTTGTTCCTAAAAAATATTTAGTAACATTTAAAGTACGCTTCTCTGAAGCAAGGAACCATAGCTATGATTAAAAAAAAACTTTTTTTCTTATCTGTTTACATGAATTCATTTAATGGAAGCATTTAATTGAAATTATATTTTATGATATTATCTAAATATCGTTTTTTAATGATCTCTGATTTCCTTCAGCCAATAACAACTTACTTACACCTAATTTATATTTTACTAAATAAAATACTAATTAATCTGCTTTAATAAATTTAATTTAATAAATTGATAAATTTAAATGGAAAAAAAATTTAATACCTTGCGAGGTATATAGAATGTGTGAAGAGTTATTGAGTTTTAGACCGTGTCTAGTTTCACCGAAATTCGGTGCGCGTAGAACAAATATATTAATTGTTATTACATATATTTAATTAAAACAGTTCACATAATTCAAAATCCTAATGCGCATTAAATAGAAACGTCAGATGAAAAATTCACCTGTAGCGGGAACTCCATAACATGAGAATTCTTAATCGGAAAGCTGTATCTAACCCTCGACCATATAAATGTCACAGAAATATTCTTTTAAATCAAATACATGAATATTTAATTTAGCAACATATTTTTTTAATATTTTATATTCACCTCAAACAAATTACGCGAAAATTTTTTGATAAATTATGTTTTTGCTTTATTTGAATGTATTCGAATTTATCTTCATATAATAATACCTGATTGGAAGAAGTATTGGTTGAATATAGTCTCCTATATGTATTCTGCATTGAAAGAAGAACTTTTTCCAACAAAATTATTCAATATCCACCTGAAAAATTATTTCATCTAAGTAAATATTTGTTTAATACGAATAATTCAATTCTCTTATTCGAAAGAAAAACTTTCTTTAAAATCCCTTCACTGCGGATGACGTGTATATACGTCATTAAGGAAAGCTCCGGATGAATTGACGGATTTAATTGAAAATTGATACTAAGAGGTTATTTGGGTATTTGAATTCCAGTGTGGCAGCAGAATTCTAAAATTAAAAATGGTGGTTCCAATAGGGCGACTAAAAGTTTTAAATAATCTAATCAGTTGAGGGCCTTTTAGTAATTTCAAATTTGGACCTCGAATTCCTATTGACCGACCTAAATAACTCATTGGTACTTATTTTTTTCCGTCAAATTGCTGGATTTCTCGAAAATTTTGGTCGCTAATAACCCTATGGTACCAATTTTTAACGAAATTCGTCTAATAGAACGTTCCACACATTTTGGGCCCACTTTGTGATTTTCGGTCTACACAGAGAATGAGTTAAGGTAAGTGCCGTGCCAAAAGTCAGATATCTGAAAAAATATTTTTTCTATGATTTTAAGAATAAAAATATTATAACTGATGTCATTTAAAATGAAAAAAAAAAATTTTATGCAAAAGCTTATAATTCACGACAAAAAAAAACATAAATTTTAGCTATGTTTGTTGTAAATGAATTTTTTCTGACCGTCGCTTCTTAACAATTTTTTTAAAAACGATTGCATTTTAATAAATGACAACTTCTTTTTTCCGAGAAAACATTCTCTACAACTTTACTCTTTGCAATTTTAGAAATAACTAAATAATCTTACAATAGAATTATTTTTTTAAACAATGTTTCTATAGAAGAAAAAATTGTTCTAACAATTCCGGCCATAGAAAAATTTACTATCGAAATTGCAAACAGCAGAGTTATATAGAATGTTTTCCTGGAAAAAAAACAAGTCGTCACTTATTAAAATGCAGTCATTTTTCAAAAATTGGTGAGAAGCGACGGTCAGAAAAAATTCTATTTTAAAAAACATGGTTAAAATTGATATATTTTTTTTTTGTTATAAAGTTTAACATTTTTCATAAAAAATAATGTTTTTTATTTGAAATTACATCATTTTGATTTTTAAAGTCAACGAAGAACTATTTTTTTCAGATATCTGATTTTTGCCGCGAAAACTACCTTGAGTAAATAAATTAATATTCATGCAAATACCATATTTTATGCATTCAAAGAAATGCTTCATTGGTATAAATGCATCAACTCTTTGTTTCAATTATATTATTTTTTTTACCTTATTTAATATAATTTTAAATTAAATAGTTATTTCCAGTATGGACAAATTAATTAATTAAAATTCATAAAATTTCGATATATTTACATCGACTTAAGAGGTAAATATCATTCTTAGATTTCTTTCAAGCAGTTGTTTATTATGTTTATTATTTATTGAAATCGCTTATATAAGAGATAAATTTTCATCAAGTGTATGAATTACTTTAATCAATCTTTTTTTTTGTTTGATAAGAAAATTAATTATTATTTTAGAAGAATAAACAAAATTGTTGGGCCTATTACTGTCTTTTAACATTAAAAATAAGTGTGGCAATACAAGAACAATAATAATAGTACATTATTAAATATATCAGTTTTTTTCAAATAACAAAAATTGTTCATGAATCTAATTCATTTAAACATTTCGATTTGTCATACTTGGGTTCATTTTTTGATTTCTTAACTTTGTTTACCTTTAACAAAAATAAAAAAATATTAGAACTCCTGTACTTGGCGAAAATTTTTCACGCCTAGAGTTTTTGATGAAATATACATGATTTAAAAGCAATTTCAATTCTCGAAA
>NC_046661.1:129859392-129866833 GCF_010883055.1 Belonocnema kinseyi
ACAAGAGAGAACCTACAACTTCTCTGTAAGGACCGTTCGTTTTGTTTAGTGTAGTCTCGAGGTGATTTTCGCTTTCCTCTCTTTCACGTTTTTCCCGATTTGCCACCTGGCTTGCCACCATAGGTGTTCTCTGAGGATGCATCTCACTGTATCCAAAACGTTTGAGCATTTTGTCAATATAACTTTCTAGAGTTAAAGCTATAGTTCGATTTCGTCTGTCTCTATTTATTTTAATGCCAAAGAATACCTTTGGCTCGCCCATATCTGACATTTCAAACTCCAACTTAAGTTTCAATGTAATTTCATCCAGCTTATATGTGTTCAAGCTGATTCCTGTTGTACCATATAATCTTTAAGCTGATTTATTGTTAACGTTTCACCTATGGCATTTTTATTCAAAAACTCTGTCTCCATAACCTGAGGTAAATGAACAACAATGGCTTCAAAGAAGGCGTCCCTTAGCTCCACCTCAGACAAAGGAGGCGTATCGGGAAATTTGTTGTATAATCTAGCTATTTTATCCAATCTATCCCAAAATGCAGACGCTTTTTCTTTATTTGGATTATATCTGATACTATGCAATTCTTTTCTCACGGTTTTAGTAGTCACGTTGACTTTGTTTTCTTTAATACGTTTAATTTTATGCAATAGCGCAACAGGGTCGCGAATATGAGACACTATATCATAGTAGGATATATCAATTCTATTTATGATAACACTCTCTACGAAAAGAGCTATCTCGATTAGTTACCTCAATTCTAATTTTTTCTTAAACATTTCCAATGCTTTTGTTTGAATCTGCCTTGTTAATTTTGGCTTCGACTAGCTTTGTCAAATAATCCATACTCACATGTGCGTTTGTGCTGACTGTTTTCGTGAAACATTTATTCGAAGATTGGTCTTCGTTTGCTTCAGTGTCACCGTTTGTTTCTGTTTCTACAGGTCCAGCTGAGTCTTTTTGTGTTTCATCATACCAACGGTCCTGCAACGTCCAGTACAGTATCTTTTCTTCGATCCAGCTGTATGTTTCCTTTAAAGCTCCCTTATGTTTGATTAGTTTTTCGATCAGTTCATTGTGCATCTTATTGCACTTCACTACAATTTTTTTTAAGATCTGCGTTCTCTTTTTCCAACTTATTTTGATCCCAAAAAATTGCCACAATGTGCAAGAAGTTGCCTCGGAAAAATGGACGAAATGAACATCATGGAGCGTTTAGAATACGACTCCAAGATGGACATCATCGAGGGTTTTGAAGATCTTGGCCACCTTAGCAGAACAGATAAGCATGCCAATAAAATATTTGCCATGACTCTTAACGGTTTGCATCCTTTTCATCGGTGGCGAATCATAATTTTGTACGCTTTAGCCTATAACAATGTTTCTGTAGAAAACAAAGTTACTCTAATGCGACAAACTTGCGACAAAGCCGAAGAATGCGGAGCTGATGTTAAGCTTTTTGTTTGTGACCAAGGAAGTCCGAACAGATCAGCTTATACAAAACTGGGAGTTACTGAAGCTAACCCGTTTTTCCTGCATGGAGAAAAAAAGATCTTGGCGTTTCATGATTTTTGTCACATCATAAAAAACATTGTTAGTGCTTGGCAAAGTTATAGGACCCTCATAGTTGAGGAGGAAGAAGTTCCTTTCTAGGACATTATTGATACTTGGAAAGCTGATTCTGCTAATGAACTTTCGAATATGCTTGGGCATATCTCAAGGGAACACTTCTTGCCAAATAATTTTCAGAAGCAGAATGTCAGAAATTCCTTCCAACTAGTGAGTGGAACACTTGCAGCAGCCATGATAGAGGCGAAAAAATCTAATGTAGCAGGATTCAAAACATCCAAAACGATTACTAAGTCGATATGGTTTGTGGGAAAGATGAATGTCGTAGTAGACGTCTGCAATAGCAGCAATGTTTACGATAAAAATCCCATGAAACGCCCTCTGCCTCACGAAAATCCTGGATGCATTGAAGTTCTAGAAGACTGTCTGACATGGGAACCTATCATCCACGTGAAAAACAAATCAGGAAACTGACCAGGTTACCTTGTTTCCAAGCGCTTGAAGGAACTGTGCGGGTCTTACTGATTCTCTACCGGGATATGGTTTATGCCTACACTTCCTTTCAGTTGTGAACAGTCATTTGCAACACGGATTCCGTCGAGCAATTATTTTCCAGATTACGAGGGCGCAATGGATTTAATTCAAACCCTACGTGTCGGATGGTTCGTTTGACCTTTCGGATCTTGGTTTCTGTGAAGGATATTGCAACTTCAAGCAGAGGCAATAACACTCCTGAGCATGAATCATACTTCTCACCGATATCACCAGTAGCTCTGAAGGAACAATTGAATAACCTCATTGCTCCTGAAGAAGTCAACGACGAGAGAACGATGCAATTCTTTGAAACTGGTACACTCGATGACGCAGATGATGTTTTGGAATCGGATGAAATTGAGGATGATCTTTCAGAATTCGATGAAACACGTGGAACTCGTGAAGACGATGATCAGTATGCAAACAAAACTGTCAATGCAGACGGCAGTAACAAAGACACAGCCTTCGCTGGGATAAGTACAACCGTTGAAGGACAATCTGTGACATTCTTTGCAGGTTGGAGCGCCTACAAAGTTGTCAAGGAATATAAGTGTCATGACTGCCTCTCTGAGATTCAAAGACCTCCCGATTCAGATCAAGGGGATATAAATGACACTTATATTAATTGTCGAGAGTACAATACCCAAAAGAGCTGGCAACTGATTCTCTTGAGGAGGCCTACAGATAAATTTCGTGACATCGCAACAATCAACTTGCAAACTTTCGTCACGAAATTTAAGCCGCGAATGCAGAAGGAAAGAATACGAGAAAATATGTTAAAGGATGCTATAGCAGATGTAAGCAAGGTGTAGCCAGATTGGTATAATGAAAATCACCCTTGCTATCAGCACAGGCTGTATGCAACATACATGTTGTTTACAGCTAAGTTGCACAGAACCTGCACTTTTGAGAACAGGCCAGCAAAAGAGGCAAAGCTATCTGAGCGACGTGAAACAACTGAGAAAAAAAGAAAAAATACTGCTTTAAAAGATGCTGGCCTAAAGGCTTTAAAGCTAACTTTAGAAGAGGAAGTAGATGCAGAACCAAAGGATCCAAAGAACTGCAGATTTTCCTGTAAACTTCGAATTATGAACCATATGTAAAAAGTGTTTAATATGAACTATAAGCCCAATTGTTGTTCCTGTTGTGTTTTAGTTAATATGTGCTGCAAAGATTGTTGTTATAATAAAAAAATTTTATTTCTAAAAGTAAGTTTAATTTATTCCAATTGTATTAGGTCGAAACAACTAATGCAAAATTCCTTTTCTATTAGGTTAAGATGCCTAATGCGAAACAAAATGGGTTCTACTTTGTAAAGTAGAACACAATATTCTGCTCTTTATAAGCAAACCATTTTATATGTTACAGATTTTCTGTTACATACAAAGTTGGTTGTTATAAAAAACAGGGTGGAAGAGTCATTCGTATAGTAATAATACGTAGGGAACCACTTTAAAAAAAAAAGCGTCGTAACTCCTACCTCCTGGGTGGCGTGGAAATGGGTTGATTTTTGTGTCATTGTTTAAGCTTTTTGAAATGATGTGGCATCATTAATAATTATTTCTTCTGGAATAAAATAATCCTTAAATCTTTTCAGAATTAGAAAATGATATGTAAAAGTCGACCAAAGTTCATTTTCCTTGCAACATTTGGCTTGTATCTTACTTTTTTCAGTTTCTTTGTATTATTTTATAATTTTAGTTTGTATCTTTGGGCCAAGAAATTCGTTCTATAGTATGACAAATATTTTTCCTGAATCAATATTTTGAAAAGAAAAGTACCTACTATGAATTATTATTTTATAAACTTAGATAAATCAAATTTTAATATTTTCTATGAAAAATATCATCCATGAGTGACAGAATGAAATCAGAAACAATAATAAAGTCAATTTATTTAAAAACAAACACTTTGAAAAACATTGACCTTAAGGGAACATTAAATATATATTTTTTTAATTTGGACAAAAATCTGGTGTTATTTTCTTTCAGCAAAATAAATAATCTGTGAAGATGCCAAATTATTAAAAAAAGAAATAACACTTGAGAAAGCACCCTTTTAAAGAGTTTTTGAAACAAAACATTTCATCAGTTCTGTCAAGCACTCCTGATTTTCATTCGCCCTTCTTTCAAATTTCTCTGAAGTTATGCGATTTCACTCGTTCTGAAATAATGATTCAAGTATTAAAAAACTTTCATTTCTAATCCTGTAACTTTAAACTTTTCAATGTGGAACAAAATAATTTGAAAAGTTTCACTTTCGAACTATCGAATACTTTTAATGTAAAATTCTTGCATATCTAGATAGCTTTAAATTTTTAATTATTCAAGACACTGAATAGTACAAATATAAAATGTCTTAACTATCAAGGCTTGAAATATTTTCGAAATTCCAATTAGCTCTTTAAGGAACATCGTAAGATCAACAAAAAAACCTTTTTTTAAAAAATCTTTAATAGCTGTTTCCTTTATCACGAAATCATAAACAAAAAATCAGATTTTATAATTGTGTTTCTTTTCACTTCTTTCTACTCCAAAATAGGTATTAGATAGAAGAAAATTGTTTTTTATACACAAAAAGTATTTAGAAAACAGTTTTTAAACAACTTGAAAAAAATTTCATAGTATTAAATAGTTCGATATATAATAGAAACGCTATAAATAGAAAATTTTATTCTACTTTTCCATGTTTGACCTAAAACTATTCAATTTTAAAGGCTACAAAATACTAATGTGAAAAATAAGTAAAATATTCTTATTAGTTTTTATTTGAAACAGGTTGGTGCTAGAAAGGGGATTGACCGGGAATTTTATGAGGCTGAGAAAAATAGACAAATGGCAGTGAATTAATTTTTGACCGGGAAATTTATGAATTTTTAGAAAAGAAATTGGTCCAAGTTTGATTTTAACAGTTTTTTTTTTAAATTTCTTAAATTGCTTTTTTTCCTATTATATCATTCAGTTTACAGTATGTCATTCGAACATCTTTCACTTCAGAATTTTCCGTTTAAGTTTTAATATTTAAGCGTATAAATTGTGATTCTTTTTTTGATTGCAGTGGACACCAATGATTCAGAAGTGAATCATAATTGATTTCACAACACGATTCGAAAATTGTTTAAAATTGAAGAATTTTTCAATTTTAACGTTAAAAATTAAACTGTTTCAATTGGGAAGTTTTAGAAGTTAAACAAATGGAAACTCGCGATTAAAACTTTATAACCCATTTTCAATTGAAAAAAACTTCAAAATAAATATATATACATATTGAAAGGCTTTTATTAGAATTTAAAATATTGTTTTAGTCTCAAATTTGAAAATGTCTGAAGAAAAAGAACAGTTGCCTAATATTTAGAAATATTTCACTGTTCAATTAAGATTCCTAACTAGAAATCAAATATTCAAAACTTAACAAAAGACTTAACTTTGAACGTTATAATTTTCATTTTTCTATTACAAAAAAAGTCTTTTGGAAGTAAAATTCCTAAATTTTGATTTATGATAAATTTGAAACATCTATTATTCCAAGAAAAAAATTTAGTAAGTTGAAAATATAAAAGGTTTAAAAAATTATCTAAAACGAATCTGGAATATTTTAAGGAAATATTTATATTGTTTAAGATTAAGAACAAGATTTTTGAGGATTTAGAAACGATTTTAAATTAAAATAATTTAACTTTTAATTTAAGAAGTTTTATCATTTGTAACAAAAATGTAATAGTTTAATTTTTAATACTTCTGGTTTAGAATCGCTTAACACGATTTGCAGCTTAGTTTTTATTACTTCGAATGGAGAAATTTGTAGCTTTAGAGTTTGAATTTTTTAATTTCATTGACCATGAAAAATGTTTGCGAACCAGGCAAAAATCGGAACCTTGAAAATTTTGAAAATTGACTCCGAAATATTGAACGTTCTCCAGTATTATATACAATGAATCTATAATGTTTAAGTTTTTGTATTTGATCAGATAAGATAAATAAGAAATTGTGGTTAAAAAATTGTTTTATAATACATCTTGTTTTAATAAATTATGTAAGAAAATCGACAAGATCCAGGAGTCGAAATTAAAATTACAGCAAATTTTCAAAATTTGGAATTGCTGTTTAATTCCGAATTGTATGATATTGTCCATTTTTTTGTACTTCTAGGGACGACTGAAAAATCCCGAAAAATAATATTACTGACACTGTGTAATTTCTGCATAATAAAATTAAATTCCCGAATAAGAAAATTTCTAAAGCGTTTCTAATATTACGGAATTTAAAAATTCCCGAATAATAAGATTTCATAATTACAAAATAACATAACTGTAATATTCCTTAACTATACAATTGTAGAATTTAACAAATTTATTCTTAATAATCTGATTTATTTATTAAAAATACGATAATAAAGTATTTTTATCAAAGAAATTTTCTTTCAATATTTAAAGTCTTAATAAATTATTATTTCAATTTAAAATCAAAATAATTGTATAAAAATTGCATTAAAAAATTAATGTAATAACACGTGTGCCTCAAGGGGAAAAAAAATTCTCCCTTAATTTTCTTTGAGCCTAATAACAATTCCCAAGCAAATTTTGCAGGATTTAGATCAGCATTAATTTACCTCGAAGTTTGTTTGTTTTATTATAAACCATTCGATTTTTGAGAATATTTTTTGCAATTAAAAAAAGATACTATGACAACTTCCAACAAAAATTTCATATCCAGAAATATACAAATGTTTTCAATTGTGGTAATTTTGAATTTAGAGAATAATTTGTTTAAACTTTAAACATTACAAAAGCTTTTCCTTTGTATAAATATTTGATTATTTTAATTTAAAAATATATTTTTATCAAAAAAAAAAAAAAAATTGTTAAGCACTAATTTATCTTAACGTTTCTTTTTTTTAAATTAAAAAACCGCTTTTCAAGAACTTTTTTTGTACTTTAAAAAAAGACTATCTACAAAAAACCTGTCTCAAGTTTCAAAATTCCAAAAAAACGTGTATATTATTAAATGTCCTCAAATTCCGGTTCAGTATATTAATGAAAATTAAACTTTAAAATATAAAACTTTATAATTTAAAAAATCATATTTGTCATTAGTAGAAACATGAAAATAACAAAGGAATAAATAAATCAATAAATAAAGTCAGTAAAAGAGTCATAATAAAGGAATTATAATAATTTAGATTTCATTAAGTATAAACATAATTACCTTTTTCAGATTCTTTCTCTGAAAATTCAGTTTATTTCTCACCATATCATTTAATTTTCTCTATTATTTATTACAAATATGTAATTTTGTGCATATAGAAATTGCGCTACTCGATAGGGCAGAAAATGTGATGTCC
>NC_046661.1:129866933-129870218 GCF_010883055.1 Belonocnema kinseyi
TTTCCGACTTTGAATTAATTGGAGTCCGGCGTGTGGATCTATTCCCTCTCTCCACGGCAAGGGTCCGCCAATCCCCCGAAGCGCGCAAGGAAGTGCGCCATGATTGGCCGGCCGGACTTAATTTTTGTAATTTCCATTAAACAATAACTATGTGTCGGATCAAAAAATGGAAGAGGAACTTTCGTCTTCAAATTTTGAGATCTCTCTATTGTTAACGGTTCCGCATACATTTTCCAATTTTTTTCTCTAGGATAGGGGAAAAGATAAGCTCTGTACAATCGTTCTCAGGCTTCACATGTATTAAATGTATTTTTCAATATAATACTATTTCCCCTAGGCTAGAGGAAATCTGACACCGTGTAAATAAAGTTTGAACTCAAATTTGAATTAAAAAAAAATATGTTATAGGTTTTTGGGGTCGCTGATTACGAACCTGGTGTCCGCTGACCTTTATCGCATTAGGTTCAAGGTCATGACCTGGAACATATTTTTTATATTTTTTTTACCGTTTTTTCTCGATTTGACCTTAAAATGACCTTCAAACGACCTTGAACCTGAAGCGATAGAGTTCAACGAATGCCAGATTCGTAATTAGCGACTCCAAAAACCTATAACGTATTTTTTTGGATTTTTTTACCGTTTTCTCTTGATTTCACCTTCCAATGACCTTGAACCTGACGCGATAAAAGTCAAAGGACGCCAGATTTGTATTCGCCGACCCCGAAAACCATAGTAAACCCGAGCTAACCTCAGAATACATGTTTAAGAGTGTCAAATCTCTCGAAAATACAGTTGGTGGGTAGTGGTGTTTCCTATATTTGTAGGGGTGGCTGGGGGGTGGAGGGTAGTCCGTTTAGCGTGCAATCGACTCGGGATACTTATAAGATACAACTATGATTTTTTCAGATTTTTTGGTGCAAAAATAAATTAGGCCAAAAAAAGGCCTTACCGACCCTCCCCCTTTGATTCCTTAATTGAAACGGTCACCTGAATTTCTTAGTATTTAAAAAATTATTTTATTCATTGGTTTTTTCCTGTAAAATTAGTTATACTTTTTCGTACTTGTCAAAATTTTCCCACCAAGGATTAAGAGCTTAAAAATGGTGATTTATTTTTTTCATAAATAGTTTCGAAATCATTTTCACATTTTACACATCAGCTGGTTTTTAAATAAGAAGGTTACGAATAGGATCACAGGGTTTTTTATTATCTCAACTTTGTAAAATTACGCTATTCTTAAAGCTAATCAAACTCCTCGTATCAGACCTTATTTAAAACTCACTTTTCATTTATTTGAATGCAATATGAAACCCTTTAAATCCCTAAAATTTAAAGTCAAAATATATAATAAATTTTCAACAAAGAAGATTAATTTTCTTACCAAATAGTATAATTTTCAACTTATAAAGAAACAGTTGACAACAGACCCAAACAGTTGAAATTTTAATAAAAAATGATACATTTTCAACGCAGAAAATTTATTTTCGATACAAAAAGATCAATTTTTAGCAAAATACATAAATTTCCAATTAGAAAGAAGCAATTTTCAACAAGAAAATATCAATTTTAAAAAAAATTTCGGTTTAAATCAAAAATGAAATATTTACCTTCTTAGTTAAAAAAATTAATTCTGAATAAGAAAACGAATTTTTTATCAAAAGAATTCAACCTAAAAATGACTTTTCATCCGCAGAAGAATAATTTTCTAAAAATAGAATAATTAAATTTTTGACCAAAAATGTGAATCTAAAACCAAAAGATTGATTTTTTTTTACAAAAGAGTAGTAGTAAAAAAACAATTCTTTAAAAGGTACTAAGAAAACATACTGAAGGTTATGTAAGTTCGTAACGTTACTTTCACTGACCCCCAACTCCTATCCGAACCATAGTTCTTAGTATGAACCCCCCCCCCCCCATGCAATTGGCAATGCAGTTGACTGAAGGCCCCTTAAAGTTTAAATTTTTTATTTAATGAAGTTATCTTTATAATGTATGGTTTAATATTTGTTTAGCATAAAAATACACAACGAAATATCGACAAGCCCCAGTAAAAAAAACTAAAACAATTGAAAGAATGACAGAGAAAAAGTATATTGAGACTGTATTTGAGGACATTTATTTTCAATTTTATTTATATTGGATAAATATCAATATTATAGAGAAAAGTAACAGCGTTTTACTTTAAAGAATTGAAACGATATTAAAATTTTAATAAATATAAAAAAAAATGAAAGGGCCTCTATTTTTTACATTCTAATAATTTATTATTGAGAAAGCATTAGACTTTTCCGAAATTTGACACCGCCGTTTTTCAACGGATTTCTACGTTTCGAGACTCCCTAAATTCGAAAATCAAGTTTTTACGATGGCGTTTGTCTTTCTGTCCACCCGGCCGTCCGTAAGTACGATAACTCTCAAAAAAATGAACGGATCAAATCGATCTTTGGCACTCTTTTTTATGTCATCAAAGAAAGGAAAAGTTCGTTAAAGAGCCATTTTGGATAAAAATTCAAAAAACAGTATTTTCAACAATTTTAGGACCATCATTTTTTACATATATTTAAAATTTTTATGTACGGCTGTGAATAGTACTTAGAATACCAACAAATTAATACTGATGACTTTTTCTCTGATAAAAGGAAAATTCTCTGAGTTATAGCATGTTTAAAATTTTTTAAATCAATAAAAAATCAAAATTTTAAGCCAGACAACGTACGATATGAAAAAAGTCAAGTAAAGAGAAACATTACTTTTTGAAAGCCATACAAGATTATCAAAAACTTTTTGGATTTTCCTTAAAATACAAAATGATAATTTTTATTGTACAAAACATATGAGAAATGAAAAATTCCATTTTGTAGTCAAACTATGCAGGATACGAAAAAAGACGAATCGGCAAAAATTGTGATCTTAAAAAAGATCTACAAGTTTGTTAATAATCACTTCTTGATAGGACGCGTACTTTTTGTTTTATTCGCGAAAAGTATCATCGAAAAACTAAAAAAAATTGAGGAGAAACAACACAAGTTACGAAAAAAATGATTTAACAAAAATTGTTAACCCGAAAAAGAGCTAGAAATTTGTTGTAACTCACTTTTTGACAAGACATGTAGTTTTGATTTTAATTATAAAAATGATATTAAAAATAAAAATAAAAAGTTTGTGGAAAAATCAAAAAAGCCCAAAAGGTACGAAAAAAAATTGAAAGAAAAAAGTTATTCGCCAAATTCATTCCAATATTTCACCAAAATAAGATGCGAGATACGTAAAAAATCTAAAAGAAGA
>NC_046661.1:129870318-129875809 GCF_010883055.1 Belonocnema kinseyi
CGACTCGGGATACTTATAAGATACTACCATGATTTTTTCAGATTTTTTGGTCCAAAAATAAATTAGGCCAAAAACCGGCCTTACCGACCCTCCCCCTTTTGTCCAGAGTTAGTTCATACAGAATTTTTAATTTCAAGTACTTATTTGTAAAACTATGGAAAAGCTAAATAATGATACACAAAGCGGCCGACAAGCGATACTAAAAATAAAAACGTGCAGATGTGCTGCTACTAAGTTCGGAATCCAAGAACTCTGACTTTCCTGATAATGAAACATAACATATACAATTTTCCCAGAGCTTAATGAAATAACAAAATTGTAATGAAATTGTTAATTAAATTCTTGTCAAGTATTTCTTATGTTTTGTAAATACTAAATGTATCAATAATACAAAAGTAATGAATTTAATATTTTGGTTATTCAAATCTTTGTATCAGTATGAAAAAAAGTAAAAGAGTTTACAGATTTTAGTGAAATTATTAATTTTTCATTGAAACCATTTGGTTTCACTTATCAATATTCTTAACTCGCCTTATGATTTCATTTGACTTTGAACTTAAGCTTCCAGGTCAATTTTGTGTTTTAAATGAAAACATCTATTTTTGACATCGGGAATCGAAAGAATAGGAAACTTTATATTTAAATATGTACTCAGGTCATAGCTCACGTGTGACTTTTCAGGCCTGCTAAAGGTCATTCAAATACCTATTATTTATGGCCTGAGTACATATTTATAAGTAAAATTTCCCACTTTTGCGATTATCCATGACAAGAATAGGAGTTCCTACTAAAAAACACAAATTTGACCTTAAAATGACCTTGAATGTCAAGCTCAAGGTCAAATAGAATGTCACCATTGAATTTATCGTTAAAAGTTACTCCAAGAATGATCTTGACCTGAGAAAATACATAGCCGTCCCGTTATCCCAACTCGGAACTTGCTTAAGTTTGCATGACCTTTAGCAGACCTTCAAAGTCACACCAGACCTATGATTTGAGTACATATTTAAACGTAAAATTTCCTATTATTTCGCTTGCTGATGTCAAAAAGAGGGGCTTCCACTTAAAAACACAATTTGACCTTGAAATACCTTAAACGTCACGTTCAAAGTCAAATTGAAAGCGACCATTCGATTTCTCTTTGAAAGCTACTCCACGAATGACCTTGAGCCACTTAAATAATATTTTATCTGGGCAGTTATTTAGGTGATTGCAGACTTATTCGACACCCTGTATATAATTAGAAGGTATTAGCAAAGTTCAAACTTCTATAAATTGAAGAGTTTAAAGATTACTGGCAAAGAGTATAGGTCCAGAGTATCATTTACAATGCGTTTAATCAAAGAATCAATGCATAAATTATTAAGATTTAAAAGTTATATCATTTTTAATAATTTTAAATTAAAAACATTAGAAATTAGAGAAATTATTTTTTTCAACTAAATATTTTTGAAGGTAAAAGTTTAATTATTTTAAGTTGTTTCGAATAAATAATTTCGCAAAGTTTGTTTACACAAAAAAAGGTTTATATATTTCTTTAACCTTCTCTAAAAACTAAATTTTGCAAATAAAAAAATCATTTACAATTTTCCCAGGAATCTTAGATTTTCTTTTCTTGATACCTTTCAAAATCTTTAAGAAGCTTTAAAATTTTATTTCGAAATCATCAAAAATCTATAGTTCGTTTTACATTTTTTTCAGGTTAAAGAAATTTTTTAAATATGTTCAGATGTGCCGAAATCTTCTTAAATACTCGAATAAAATGTATTTTTCAAAGTAAATACTCATTTTTTATTTCCCTATGTATCTTAAGAAAATTTTCGTCTTCCTTTGAATCCTTTCGATTTTTTTGAGAACCTTCTACATTTTTCGTTCAAAATCTTGAAAAATTTAAATTTATAATTTGATAGAACTTTTGAATGAAACAATTAAAATTGCAGTGTTAAAAATTTAAATTTATCTCTGTGAAATTTTAACAATTTAAGGCTTTCGATTTCGAAAATTTCAATTTCGTATTGTTTTCTTTTAAATATCTGACACATAATTGCTCATTTTCAATAAATAGTCAAGTATTGGCATAAAATATTTAAAAATCATTATTTTTTGTCAATCAAAAATTTCTAATTTAATGGATAAACAATATATATTTAAGACTCAAAAAATATTTGAATAGAAGCGTTTAATTTTAAATGTAATAATTTGAAGTAATTCTGTAGACCTGGATTCGCATTCTCGGAACTAAAGAAAAGTTTTTTACAACTTGTGAACAAAAATCAATTTTTATATATAGATATAAATTCACTAGACGAAAATGGAACTACTATCAAACCTAATTGCTCCTAATTGATACTTGTGTAAGCTACTTAACATGGCAATTTAAATACTTCAAATTAAAAATGTAAACCTAAGAATAACCTTTCTTCGAAAAACTGGTTTGCATTCCGGATAAAAAAGAAATTCACTGCCGTTTCTCGGTTTTTACTGGTCTCAAACAATTCGCGGTAGTTTCTCAATTTCCCGGTCCAACGGATAGCATTTTATTCTTGTAATATTTGGAACATGGAATAATCACAAAATGCCTTTCGTTTAAATGTTAGTAAAATAGTTTAGGAAATATGAATTTTTTAATTAACGTTGTGCGTTTTTCAGGGAAGAAAAGGCGATAATGAAGTTTTATTTTTGCAAATGAAAAATTTCAATTAACCTTTTGCTGATGGATTTTCAAATTGGATAGTTCAAATTATTAAGATTTTTTTTTCATTTCAGAATCCAGGTCGGGGTCCGGAGAAGCTCTCCGTGGCCTGGTTACTTTGTATCACGTTACCACTGATATCAGCCGTAAGACTGTATGCATTACGCTGTGATTGCAAATTTCATGCATTTCAATCTTGTAACTTTTTCAACATAGAATCTTTTACAAGCGAAATAAGAAAACTGCAGATGAAAATTTTAAATTTAATTATTTATGTCAATTAATAAAAATGAATTTTCAATCCAAAAGGACAAATTGTCAACAAAACAGTTAAATTTTCGACAAAAAAGATGATTTGTAATCAAAATAGTTACATTTTAAACAAAATGTTGATTGCTTAAATTAAATTATCGAATTTTCAAACTACTGAGATGATTTTTCAACTCTATAATTGAACTTCAAATAAATAATTGAATCTCTTAGAAGACATTTCAAGTTTCGAAAAATAAACATGAATTTTCAATCCAAAAAGATGAGTTTTCTCTTTAAATAGACGAATGTGCAACAATTATTATTTTAATAAATTATTTTTCAACCTATAAGATTACTTTTTTTAACAAAATACTTGAACTGTCAACAAAGTAGTTCTTTTTATAAGCAAATAGTTCGATTTCTTACCTACAAAGTTGAACTCCCAACCAAAATTATAAGATGTAATTGATATTTTATCAACAACAAAAAACGAATTTGTAACTAAAGAGATGAATTTTGAATGTAAAAGAATAATTTTTTGATTAAATGGTTCAATTTCCGACTAAAAAATATAATTTTTTTAACAAATTGTTCAGTAGCAAATATTTGAACCAAACAATATATTATTTCTAAATTAAAAATATAGTAAAATGCAGCCACAAAAAGATGAATTCAAACAAAATAGTTGAATTTCCATTCGTGAAAGATTTGTGTGAAATTTTTAATAAATAGTTCATTTTTAAAAAAATACAGTCAAATTTTCAAACAAAGAGAATAATTTTGAAACCAAAAAGAAGGATTTTCAACCACAACAAATTTTTCAGACATAGAAGAAATAGAAGTTGATTTAAATTGTTAAGTTTTAAGATGAAAAAAGAATTTAATGTAAAACAGTTAAATTTTCAACCTAACAGTTGCTTTTCAATCAAAAAAGATTAATTTTTAACGAATAATGCAATAGACGATATGCCAGCCCAAAAGGTTTTTATTTCTCAATTAAAAACATTTCAATTCAACAAAAAGACGAATTTGCAACAAAAAAAGTTGAATTGTCAAATAAGAAAGAAATTTTAAAGAATTTTCAATAATTTACATGAATTTTTGATCAAATGTTTACATTTTCAATAAATAAATGAATGATTAACTCATTTTTTGTACTTACCAGAACTACACACATTGCGTGAAGAATCAATCAGTGATTTCAATGATGGGGCCAAATATGTTAGGCTAACTGTTGGCGAACTTTACTTCCTTTAGGGTCCCTTCCGGTTTTTGCTTCCATTAAGGTCGTACACACATTAGATGCAGTTAACGCGCGATCGAAGAGCATTGCGCCCTAACCTAGCGAATACAGAGAAGTATCACGGGAGGGAGGGTATTATACCAATAGAGAAATAATTTCATACTATCAATTACGATTAGCGTGCTCTGCGCACGATAAGTTTCTTATTAGCCATCAAATTCTCAATACAAATATTTCATGTTGGCATCTATAAAAACAAAAATAAGTTTCTGGTAATTTCCCGGTCCATAACCGAGATAATTTTAATATTCATTTGAGGTGTTATTTGTTTGAGTCATAAAATACTTAAGCTTGACTTATCAGGAGCGCGGTATAAACAATCCTGCTTGCGTGAGAGGAAGTCCAACAACACGCACGCTGCAGTTCTCCCGGCACAATCCCCACCTCGGTGTTCTCTCCAATGTAAGACGCGGCGCACCGCGTCGGGATGAGAGGGCGCTGTAGTAGGGATGAAAGAGAGTCATAATTAAGTCAAGTGTACCTAAAGTTTCGGCTTATTAACCATCGTGACGTTTTTTATTAACCAATTTATTATTATTAACCAATTATTATTATTATTATTATAAATATAATAATATAATTTTAAAAATTGATGAATTAATATAATAATAAATATATTATTATATTATTATTATTATTATTATTATTATTAACCAATCGTGACGTTAAAAGGCTGATTCGGTCTATTACAGCAATATCTTTCGGGAAAAAATTATTGTTCTATAAAAGAATTCTGTTTACTTTTAACCAAAAGAAAGTTGCTTTACCAATTAATAAATCTATCCTATATTTTTCTGTATCTTGAGAGTTCCCTTTTTAAATTAATACGTTTGTTACCTATATTTCTCTATTTTTTTCATAGAATACTGGATTCAGTTTTAATTAAAGTCATATCAAGCAAATTTAATTTATCTGCAGTTTCAATTTCAACAGTAAATTTTAATCTTCGCTGTATGTTATTAAAAGCATTCAGAAGAATCTCAACATTATTTTTATGTAAACTAAGTGCTGAATCATGGAAATATTTTGCATAAACATCAATATTAATGTGGCTTAAACGCATGTGGTAGGGTGGTCCAAAAAACGCTTTTCGACATACAGGACAAGCCCCCCCCCCACAAAAAATTTTCCATTTTCGGAAGAAGAAAATTCGTAATTATTTTCTAAATTCGAATCATACAAATAAATTTTATTTTCAACCCAACCTTACCCTCCCCACAACGACACAACTATGACCGTAAAAT
>NC_046661.1:129875909-129884089 GCF_010883055.1 Belonocnema kinseyi
GGAACTGACACGATGTTACAATTTATATTAAGAAGACTAGATGTAATGGATATCAACTTTGACACCCTTAAAAAAGAAAACAATAATAGAATCTTAGAAGTTTAAAAGTTAGCTCGATTAGCAGGTTCAAGAGGAGAAATAGAAACGGATATAGAGCCTGAATTAATGGATGATTAGACGAAGATTACGAACCGGTACCTCGAAGGGAATAAAAGTCAAAACAACGGATGCCTGAAAATAAAAATTTAGTAACGCGTAACCTAGAATCAAAAAATAACCCAAACTGGATCCCCGAAAATAAATCTAAAAATGAAATCGACCGTATCCCAGCTAAAGATATAATTAGGACCATCAAAGAAGTCACTGGTCATGATGACATGAGAGAAAATAAAAGATAATGCAGAAGGGGTCATAAGATATACTAGTATAAAAACTTACTATGACTAAACGACCGACTAAATTAGTACAAAATTTCAGTTTAAGATATAAACAAATAGTAAACGAATAAAAATATGCTGAAATTGGCCTTCAAGTAAAAACACAGAACCCCAGTAGTCTACTAGAGGCTCAGAATCAAGTTATAGAAACCGAAATGTGGTTACGCGAAGCATGAGATGCTATAAATGTAACAAAATAGGTCATTTGTCAAATCAATGCGTGCAAAAACAAAATACAAATTTTCCAATTTCTTACGGACAGAAGCGTCCAATCAACAGAATAAACCACTTACAAGAGAACCAGGAGAATTACTTAAACTCCGAAGACATAACTCAAGAGAAAAAGAACGAGCAAATAGAATACGAGATTTCAGCCGAATCTCTGTAATCAATGGACGATTACAATACATTGTCGGGAGACATAGAGACGGAGAGCAATACAAACTACTTGTAGATTCAGGAGCTTCAACAAATATAAGAAAAAGTTTTCATGTACCAGTAAATTCCCAAAGAATAGAACTCAGGAAAAAGTTTGTGATGCGTAAAGACGAACACCTATCAGCACAAGCAACCCATATTACCTACTTTGAAGAAAATCATCTTTCTCACATCGTAGATAATGACTTTCCCCTTCCAGAAGAAGGAATAATAGGATTACCCTTCTTTAAAATGTACAAAAGATATACCCTTAATCCAAAGTATTAAGTCTTGGAAAATAAAAAATTACCCCTTCATGACGACCCTGGATCTATATTTTTTGCTAGAAATCTTCGAACTCTTCAATTTATAAAAGTTAGAACTTTCTAATACCTTCTCAGTATAAAGGGTCTCTAATAAGTCTGGAAACACCTAAATAACTGCTCAGATAAAATATTATTTAAATGGGTGAAGGTTATTCGTGGAGTAACTTTCTGAGAGAAATCGAATGGTGACTTTCAATTTGACTTCAAACATGACCTTCAAGATAATTTCAAGGTCAACTTTGTGTTTTGAAATAGAAAATCTCTATTTTTGACATCGCCAAGAGAAATAGTGGAAAATTTCACGTTTAAATATGTACTCAAATCACAGGTCTAGCGTGACTTTGAAGGTCTGCTAAAGGTCATTCAAACTTAAGTAAGTCCCGATTTGGGATAAAGGGACTGCTATGTATTTCCTCACTTCAAGATCATTCTTGGAGTAACTTCCAACGATGAATTTAATGGTGACCTTCTATTTGACCTGGAGCTTGATATTCAAGGTCATTTTAAGGTTATATTTGTGTTTTTAAAGAGAAACCCCTATTTTTGACATGGGTAATCGAAAAAGTGGGAAATTTTACTTATAAATATGTACTCAGGCTGTAAATCATAGGTATTAGAATGACCTTCAGCAGTCCTGAAAAATCACACGTCACCTATGACCTGAGTACATATTTAAATATAAAGTTTCCTAATCTTTCGATTTCCGATGTCAAAAATAGGGGTTTTCGTTTAAAAGCACAAAACTAACCTTCAAGGTTAAGTTCAAGGTCAAATGAAATCGTAAGGCATGTTAAGGATACTGATAAGTGATATCAAATGGTTTCAACAAGCAATTAATAATTTAATCAAAATCTGTAAACTCTTTTACTTTCTTTCATACTAATACAAAGATTTGAATGACCAAAATGTCAAACTGATTACTTTTGTATTATTGATACATTTAGTATTCACAAAACTTAAGAATTAAGTTAATTTATAATTTCATTACAATTTTATTATTTCATTAAACTCTGGGAAAATTATATATGTTACGTTTCATTATCAGGACAGTCAGAGTTCTTCGATTCCGGACTTAGTAGCAGCCCATCTGCACATTTGTATGAAATTAGTAATATTTTAGCATTTCATTAATGAAATATTAGAATAGTCAGAATTTTTAAATTACCTATTTGATGATCTGGCGTAAGTAAGAAAAACTCATTAACCAATTCATGGTATATTGCAAAAACACACGTACCACGATAGACTAGATCATAATTTACCGGAACGACAATTCCGGGTATCCTTGTTTCACCTTATAAAATAACAAATTTTAGTCACTAACTATTTCAAACATAAAAAAAATTGATTCTCTTATAACTATTAAATTATATTAAATTACGAGTACACTAATAGACTAATAATAGGAGGGTTGCAGTACAGAACTAGATAATCAAAATTTTTTCCGACGAAAATTTCCAGGATGACAATGCGGTGAAGGTGTGGTTTGATGTCAGAGTGCAATAAAGGTTACGGAGTCGTTGGAAATTTTTTATTAAAAAACTATGCGCTTTTCGGAAAATTTGTCAAGAATAAAAAATTCTTGTAATCAGCCGAGGAATACGCCTGAATTTTTCCGGAACATTTTGAGCAAAATTTTGAATTTTGCAAAAATTGTTCATATGCAAAATCCAAAATTTTGCTCAAAACGCTTCGAAAAAATTCAGGCGCATTTCTTTTCTGATTACAAGAACTTTTTATTCTTGATGATTTTTCCGAAAAGCGCCTCGTTTATTGTGAAAAAATTCATGAATGTTTTCACAAAAATTTTGCCATTAAGACGCCATTTTGAAAATACTAAAACGAAAAATCGATCTTTGAACCATGGATTCTCAAAGTTTAGACATTTATTCCATCGGTTAGTGAGATTCCAGGTTAATTACAGACACGAAAAGCTTTGGAAAATGGTTCACAAAAAAAATAGGCACGAAAAATCACGTTTTTTTTGTTTAAACTGCATTTTGGGATAATAAATAAATTTTTTGAGGAATTTCATTGACACTGTCGGAAAGAGGAGATCTTAAGCAATAAAAATATATGTGTCTCAATTTTTTCTAGTGTTGAATAGTCTTAGTTATTGGCCGTTGAAAAGCAGTGTCCCGGTAGTGGCGTTTTGGCCGTTTAAGGGTTAAACAAAACGTTTTTGTAATTCTTAGTCAGACGTTATTTTGTTAAATAAATATTTTTATATAGAAAATATGAAAAAATACTTCATGCAAAAGTTAAAGGTTTTATACTTCCTATAGTCTTATTGCGAAGACTGTGAACATATTTTTCTGAATAAAACTTTGCAACCTCGCAGTCTTATATTTTCAACATTTCTTGTAATTAAACTGCTCTAAAACAAGGACAAATATTATACTGATTTTCAACGAAAGGGGACGCTGCGCATTTCTGAGACAGCTTGGAGGTTTGCGATGAGCCGATTTGGGACAGCATGGAGATTTGACTGCATGTACTAAGGTTAATATTAATATAAGCTATCCATGAAATTCACTTTTAGCAAATTGCATGTTGGCGAAATTCTCTTATATAACTTTTAAATCAAATTTTATTCTTTAAAATACCTTGAGGAGGTGCTGGATCTCGTGGAGCTGTTGACGGACCTGCTGATTCTGTAAGAAGAAACATAGGGTTTATTTTAACGAAATTTCTCAACGAACCCCAAAGTTAATGGTCAAAATAAAGATGCACTCGTTAATTATTTTGCCTTTAAATAAGAGCAATAATAGAAAAGTTTTAATTTTCCGAAAATCGTACTTGTTTGTCAAATCTTACTAGGATAGGAAAACATTATCTTTAATTAGCGTTTAGTTCAAAAATTCTTCAAAATTTGCTTCCATAAATTTAATTTTTGTGTTGCATCTTTGTCTCTAAAAGGATCACAAATTTCATTCAACTAAGCATTCTAAAAAGTATTATCAGTTTAATGGTGTTTTTAAAATATCTTTTCCTAATTTAAATGAAAATTACAATTTATCATATTTAATTTCCATGTTTAATATATACAATTCTGCCGTGCATAACAAAAAAAAGAGGTCACTACTTTTTTATGAAATTCGAGATATTAACATATTAACTATTGTACAAACTCTTTCTTTCATAAGTATTATGGTTAATAATAAAATAATGGCAATTAAGTTGTTAATAAACAATTTCAAGCCGTTTAACGCTATTGAATTTTCCGTAAAACTACAACCCCTTTTCCAGCTCGTTCAAAACTAATGGTATTATAAATCCCGTAATACACGAAGGCGCCAAAAAATGTTATTTTGCTTGCATCAACAAAATTTCTAGTCATACCGAATAAAAGACCTTCAGGTAACAATAGAAAAATCTGCTAGTGCGTATGATCGTGCAGTGTATCTTAATTTTTTTGAAAGTACACATTCTTCTTTTTTGTTTTTCGAAAAATATATTTGAGCAAAATTCAGAATAGGCCGACTAAAGTTTGATTATACAATCAAATTGCTCTTTTTTGATTTTCAAATAAAAAGGATCTATCTGACTTGATAGACTAAATTCAGGTTCGAAACACTTTTCAGAAGACCTCGTAGTCTTATAAGGCTAATTTCGAATTTAAATATCGTACATCACTCACAGGTTTACACACGTGTTTGGGTACAACTCAATGTTCAATGATTCCTGTGTAATAACGTGCGTAACCTTCCTTGTGATATGATATACAGTACAGAAAACCCAAAACCTGTATATGCATGAGGTCATTCAGTTATAGTTTTAAATTGATCGATTACATTTTTTCAGAAAAGGAACAATTTGAATTTATAGATATTCAAATTGGCAACCCAACAAGATTCCATCGATTTTCTGTATCAGATCTGACTAAGAGCTGGTAACTTCTTTCCAAGAGAAAGTATATGTCCTAGTCAATTGCTACTATAATTGGAAAATCACCTTTCTTTAGAAAGCTAAAAATACTAGACACCATGTCCGATGCATTCTGATACCTGAAGCATCTAAAAAATTAAAATTTTCTTTGATAGTATCAGAATAGGAGTCAATTTTCATTTAGGATCAAATAATGATGTCCCAAAGTTATCGTTATTCAATTGCCATTCCAATAGCTCATGTCTAATACACAACGAGACCCGATTTTTTTCAAATTGTTTTGACATGAATAATTTTTATTAAATAAGTGATAGGTTTCCAAGTATTTTTTAACTAATTAAAATTTTTTAAACAAATTATTAGTTGTTTCATCAATTCCCCCCTCCCTATACTTTATAAAAATATATTGTCTGTCAGGACAAATGATAGAGTTAAAGAATATCAAGAGTGGCATATCATTTTCAACATATTGAGTAATAATTTTGAAAATTTTATTTTGTTTAAAAAATGTTTCCCCCTGTAAATCTGAAAAAGCTATTATTGTTATTATTTTTATTTTCATTGTGTCATTAATTAATAACGCAATTATTCAAATAATATTAATTCCTTTAAATAATTTTTTTCCTCTTATCTTAAAATTATTTTTTTCTCTTAATTTTCTTTTTTTTCCTTTTTGAAGCATTTTTTATAAATAATTAATCCGAAAAACACATCTTAATGATATACGTAGGTCATTTTAAAAGTTTCCGAAATGAATAAGAAAAAATAATTACCAAATATGATGAAAAAATTATTACTTCTCTGTTTCGTTAATTGCTTAATTACTTTCAGAAAATACTAATTTTTCTCTATTTGGTTAACGCTAAATATTAAACAAATAGAAATTGCTTTAAAAGTTTCACAATATACCAAAAAAGGTTATTACTTTGTGATTTATCAGCTGTATTATTCATCTTGAGAAGTAGTAGCTTTTCACGATACACTATAGAAAAATGTCACAACAAAACAAAATTGTTTAAACTTTTTAAAATTAGTTATGAATATTTGTTTATTCTTGATTGAGTGCACGTTTACGTATTAATACAATAATACTATTATGTAAGCAGTGATCCAAGGAAAAATTAAATACTGACGCATTTCTGTGCACCAATACTGACGCAGTGTTGGCAAGACTTTAGCATTGTAAGTATGCTTTGTAGTTTCGGCCAATACTGCGACGGTCCTGGGGATCAATGCCGGGTTAATACTGTTGGACAAAAAATTGTTGAATGATCCGTATTCATAATAATATTCGAAACATTTTACGAGTTTCAAATAAGTAGAAATTACGTCACATTTAATAGGAATAAAACTAATAAATATAATATTATAATTATTTCTGATCCCTGTGACTATGTTTTTAAGTTACCTGATGGACGGCGTTGAGTTGAAGCTGATTGAGGTGTCGATTGAGATGGTGATTGATTCCTTAATGCTGTTAAAAGAAATATAAGAATTTTTTGTTAACAACATTTTTAAACAATCCTCAAAATCAATAGTTGAAATAAGGATGCACTCGTTTATCGTTTTTTCTTTAAACAAGACCAAAACTATAAACGTTTTAATTTTCCGTAGATGGTAACTTTTTGTCACATATCAATACTTTATGACTTAAATTTACTACAATAAGTGTTAACTTAGAAACTTATTCAAAATTATTTTGCTTCCAGCAAATTTAATTTTTGGCTTACATTTTCGTGTATAAAAGCATTACAATCCACCTGGTCATATTTAATTGGTCAGTTTAATATGGGTAGCACTGACGTGCGAAACCAGAATACCGGTGACTAGTTGTTTTCACGAAATTCGAGATATTGTTATGTTTATGATTGCAGAAGCTTCCTATTTCATACGTTATATAAATTATAATAAAGTAATATCAAACGCGCTTTTAATAAACAATTTTCAGCTGTCTGCTGCTACGAAATTTTCCGGAAGATTAACCCCTTTTCAAGCTTGTTCAGGACTAGCTTTATGGGAAATTGCGTTTCGCTTGCCTTTTACTTGCCATATATTGACTTTCTACTTATATAGTATTAAAGACCTTTAACTAGTAATACATAAAAACGAAAACCTGTAACTAGATAAGCTCACACAGTACACCGTTATTTTTGAAGGGTATACTATTTTTTAAATTTAGAACAATTAATTCGCGCCTATATCTGATTTCGACTATGAATGCAGTTAACGATTTTCTTGTTTTGCACGACAGATTATAAGTTATTAAAAAACAGATCGATTGAAATTTGCTTGTAAAACCCCACGGAAAGTCTACGGAATTTCTAGTTGAAAGTTCCATTCACTTTCCCTAAAAATTACACTAAATCTTTGTCTGCAAATTTCAGCCTGTAATGGAATTCAGGAAGTTCCTAGGAAACACTTTACTACCAATATCTCTACCCATGGTCGGCACTGGAAGGTCTCAACCGTTGTCCTAACATATTCCGTTTGCACCTGGTATACAAAATACATTTCGCTCGAGGAAGTTAAGATCTAAATGATGATTAACTACACCCAACCCATTTTTTCATGAACCGTGATTATGTAATAATTTTTGAGCGCACCAGGTGTAAAAACTACGTCCTACTCGAGGAAGTTTAATTCTGGTGACAAATGGCCGCAAGCAACCTATTTTCCTTATAAATATTTTCCTTATAAAAGAACTTGCAAAAGCATCAGTTGTAAGAAATAAATCTTTCACGAGAATGTTAAGAACTGAATCAAGAATAGCCGCATTCAACACACTTTTTTCATGTCCTGTCATTATAAAACAACTTCTAAGTACAACAAGCATAAAATATACATCTGCCAACCAACCCATTGTTTCATGAAGGGTAATTGTATTATATATTATATCAATTGTATTAATTAATACATTTATATCTATATACAAAAATATTACTTGGGAATTAAACCAAAGGGCCTATGATAACACAGGCCAACAATTCTCAGAACCAGAGACCAGACCTACTGAATTTTCAAAATCTGACTTCATATTCTTAATGAGCAGCCTCAAAAACCTATATATAGATTTTTTCGATCGAATACGATCACTTATAAATTGGGCTTATAG
>NC_046661.1:129884189-129886621 GCF_010883055.1 Belonocnema kinseyi
ATGAACTCATCAGTAAATAATGGCTTGTCTTACGAGAAAATATTGCTAAAGTAAACAATTAAATTTTTTCCCGAGGATTAATATAAAAATTTCCAGAAAATTAAATTAACTTAATGTAGTGTTTTTGTTAATAACAATAGACACGAACACTAACAAAAAGTATTAAAATGCTAACAGAGCCAACTGTGCTGATTACAGTAAAATTAACTGTTTGGAAAAAGGTTATCGCGAATAACTTGAAAATTTTGGTTTATAGGGGAGCGAAAATTCATGAAAAATGTAATATTTATAAGGTTTTTAATAAATAATGGCTCATCGTGCGAACAAGAGACTATGTGGTATAACTGTGCAAATATTTCAATTTCTTTTTTACAAAACCATTTGCTTCTATCGCTGTAAATTGCAAACGGTTTATCCTACGAAAAAAGCTGCAACAAGCAAACTATTTTTTTCACTGATGCTAAAAATGATTTTGTAACCGATGGCGGAAGAAGCAAGCACCTTGGTTGTCAATTTGCATGCCATTGAAAACAATGCATGGTTAAGCTACCCTCACAATCTCCCTAGAAAAAAATAAGAGCGGAAGCTCGTCTGTAAAGTCAAATTGAAAATCGAGAAATTTAAATTTATTTTTAAACTTCAGTCCATCTATTCTCAAATGACTTGTATTCTACCGGACAAAACAAGAAAACCATTGACTTGGTATTCCATTTCAATGATAAAAACAATATAAAAAGTTCCTTTAAATTGTTAGTGCTTTAGAGAATGCACATTTAAATTAAATTTGTAATACTTTTAATACTTTTTAGACTAAAATATAAAGCCAACATTAAATGTGAAGGAGAAAATGTTTGATGACTCAAATCAACCACTTATTACATACTAAATTTAATTTAAAACGTATTAAAATTTGACAAACAAATACAATTTTCGGTAAATTAGAACGTTTAAATTTTTGATCGCATTTAATGATAAAGAAACGACTGACGAGTCCATCTTTATTTCGACCATTAGCATTAAGAATTGTTTAAGCATGTCCTTAACAAAAATCCCTGTATTCATTCTTGCAGAATCAACAAAACCAAAATCATCCGATTCACCAGGGGCGCCACGCCGATCAACGCGTCTAGCAGGTAACTTAAATACATATTCACAGGTATCAAAAATAATGTTTAACTTTGGCAATTATTCCTATCCAGAACTAGCTGGTCGCCAGCATTAGCGCAGTACTGGCAGAAAGTACAATGCATAGTTATCGTGCCAAAGTCTTGCCAATACTGTGAAATTACTGTCTTACAGTAATGCGCAAGTAGTCACTTTCTCATTCTTTTTACAAAAATGTTTTTGAAACATTGAGAAAATTTAAGCAAACTTGCTCATGCAGAACAACACAAATTGTTTGAAAACAAATACTTATTACTGATTTTCAATTTCTTGAACGATTACACAGCCACAAAAAAACACAAGTGTGCGGATCTGGTAACAAGACACAGGTATTCCCATGGATTTTAGGGCGCTGAATTCAAATTCGGTATCAAGAATTACCCATCACGTCATGGTTGGGCCATAACCTCAAAGAATGACGAAAAATCATGCACTGAGGCAAATAAATTTCAAAATAATGCTAGTGATGCAAATTTTCACTTCAAAAACATGTCGACAACTGTGAATGGTCAACCCTTGCCTGATATTAACTTATTTAACATAACTTTACCCAACAGAACCTGACCTCACCTAACCTGAATTAACAGAAATTTATTGAACTACACGTAAAGATCTGGAAGCATATTTTCCCAGTAGCAAATGTGTGCTACATCGAATGGGTCAACTTGACCCTAGCCTAGAAATAAACCTAACCTAACCTTAGTTGCTGGAAGCGTCTTTTTTTTTTTAATTCATCGTCGGTTTAGGCTTCGATTTTAATCAGCTAAAGCTCTCGCAGCACCATGAACTGAACAATTCATGGTCTAGAGTTCCAAATGACCGGAGGCCTACTTTCCGCGGTTGGTCTTAATATCGCTTCCTCATCCTTGTCTGCATCTTGTTCAAACATCGGTTGCAGAAGAGCTCCGCATGCCTGTCCATTTTTCAAGACGTAGGCGCTATTATTTCTCAATGGCTGAAGCAAAGCGTGCTGAAGCTCTGGATGTTTCTGAATAACATGGAGTGTGCATACGTGCCGTAAAGCCTCCGTGAGCTGAGATAACGCTGGCATCCTACCAGTCTAGTAAGTCATGCTTTCATTGATTCGTCCACTCAATTTGGGTATTTTTCCGGTTCGTCGTCGTATTCCCATCTGAATTATTTTCAGTACAATTTCCCGCGGCTGCTTATTAATTACACAGGCCGACAAAATTTGACAAAGGTCCGGAACCAGAGACCAGACCTAGTATACCCGAAGGTTTTTGCTGCGCTGAATCCGAATCCGACCT
>NC_046661.1:129886721-129890717 GCF_010883055.1 Belonocnema kinseyi
TATGAAAATAATTTCCAAATCAATAAATTTTGTTTCATTTAAATATATTTTTATTTAAAGGAGACAAAAATTTGATTAAAATAATTTCCTTCATTGAATCAACCCGCAAAGCATGCAAATGCATAAAAAATCCAGAATTAACTTAAGCGCCTAAAAACTTTGTAAATATAAGGCAGATCGAAACAATGGTCCGAGAGCTGCATTTCAGGAAAGCTCAAATTTGTTGCGTAAGTTGTAACTACAATGACAGTTACGGAAGTTTTTTAAACATTTCTGATGGGTTCATCATTGGACTCGTCATGCCACTGGGCGATCTGTACACGTTTGATGTATATTTTGCCGAAGAAGCTGCTCATTCAGAAAAATCTAGCTTTTCTAGAATCAAAAGTAATAAAATTTAACTGCCCTCGGAAAATTTTGGAATGAGCTGACTACTATCGGCAACAAATTTCGAGGCAAGTGGCTTTGAAGCTTTAGAACTCAGCCCAAAAAATGCTAGCGTAATAAGTAAGTAGGCACTTGAAAGCTTAAAGTGTTCTACGTAAATGAGGATAAAGATGGTAATGTAAAAAAATTGTTGCGCTTTGTAGAAGAAAAAAAACGCTCGATGCAATATCGAAATTAAAGTGGGAGATACTGTAAATTTTTTCGATAGTAAATAAACGTGTCAGAGTATTTGTCTCGATCATATTTGAACCACCCTCGTATTTAAATGGAAAATACGCGTCCTAGAGAAAAGTGGTCCTTAAAAAATGGGTAGAGCTTTTTTTGGTTTACATTTCTTGTCTATTCATCTTTTTTCCATATTTTGCATAGTTTCACTACAAAATGGTTTTTTTTATTTTTCATCATTTTTTGTGTGGTTGAAACCAGAATCTTTGCCATAAAATGATGGTTAGTAAACTCGATCTTTCATCTTGGTCCCTAAAAGTGTGTGCCAAAGCACAATCTATTTCAATAATTTTTTCAAGAGTTATCTGACGCACAGACGAGGGCGAAGAGAATGACAAAGACGACAGATAGACACCATCGTAAAACCTGTTTTTCGGACTTTGGTATCTCGAAACGTAGAGATTTAAAGAAGTTCGCGATAGTTAGTTTTCCCATAAAACTAACGCCTTCTCATTATTATGAGAATTTATAAATAAAAACACATTTTCTGAAAATTTACAATTATCACAATGTTTTTTCGTTACCGTTTCTGGCGTGAATCGCCTCTATATTTTTATCAGAAATGAAAATAATATAGTTGTATATTATTGTAAATTTAAGACATTTGATTCTACAAATCTAATCACATAATTTCATAATTTATAATAACACTTTGCAATAATATACTACGAATCAGAACTGAAAATCATTGCGAGAGAATCTCTTGTTTTACTATAGAAATAGCTTTAAGCCCAAGTATATTTGTTGACCGACAGCTTTATCCCTGCCGAGGCTTCTATTGTTCAGACAAAATGTTTTAATATCTGAGTTACGTTGTAACTGATTACGTAACTAAAACTGATTACGTAAAGTTTCTTTATTTGATGACCGAAGTTTCGAGAACGATAACGATCATCTTGCACACTTGATTGATGGAACTAGAAAAGGGGGACAGGGGTTCTGTCTGTATGACCTGGTCGACACGTAGACAATAATTTTCCACAAGAATGAGGTGATAGCAAGTATATATACAAGTAAAAAAATTGTGTGGAAGCTTCTAATGTGTCCCCTAAGGGTTTACATTTTTCTTACACCTTCTCTATTCCTTTACACACCCTCCACACACTTACTTGGTGGTGGAAGGGGGACCTACAGTTTAAGGTGGGTTCCGAACCACCAAGAGCAACAGCCTTAAGTACTTAGAGAAAACCTTTTTCTCTAGAGGTACCGGTCCCACGACTCTACGGAGATGAACAACTCCCTTGCTAGGCTAGTGTTCACCGCATGGGCCACCAAGACTCTTCCAGAGTGCGAGGCGGGAATCGAACCCGCAAGCCGAAGGAGTGGGTCCAAAGCCTACGCTTTAGCCTCCACGACCATCGTCCCACTTACAAGTAAAAAAATATTAAAAATTCATCCAGTGACAGTTCGAGAAATAATTTAAAACCAATTTCTCTCTGCCATCAGCAAAATGAATATTTTAGTCTTCACGCTACTCTTCACATTCGGGACGTTTTTTCACTCTGTTCGTAAGTGAAATATTAAAAAATATACCAAATCAATTATACATCAAACAAAAAGTGTCTCGTCGTCCCAAAATTTGTAACGGCTAGTCCATCCCCTCTTCCAACTCCCCTAATTTTTCGGAAAGACTCGCACTCTGGAAGAGTCTCGGTGGCCCATGCGGTGAACACTACCCTAGCAAGGGAGTTGTTCATCTCCGGAGAGTCGTGGGACCGGTACCTCTAGAGAAAAAGGTTTTCTCTAAGTACTTAAGGCTGTTGCTCTTGGTGGTTCGGAACCCACCTTAAACTGTAGGTCCCCCTTCCACCACCAAGTAAGTGTGTGTAGGGTGTGTAAAGGAATAGAGAAGGTGTAAGAAAAATGTAAACCCTTAGGGGACACATTAGAAGCTTCCATTCTACTTAATGTTCCCGAGACAACTTCGTTCTAAAGATAAAACAGACACCTTATTACGAATATCTTGGTTATTTTTCAAAATCCTGGTCAGTTTTTGTTAAAAATTTTTTTATTGACAATTAATTATTTTTTACAACAAAAAATGTATTGAATCAATTTTAGCACCTTCGACTCCAAACCTTTTTTTGCTTTTGTCACTTTTTTCGTAGGGTAAACGGTTTTTAGACTTTTTGTTTGTTGATATAAACTCATCTAGGCCTTACAGTGGCAGAACATTTGCAAAAACTATTACAAAACCTAAACCTACTAGTGATGACATTGTTTATTCTTTATAAACTCTCTTGCATTATTTTTTTAAACAATTTTTATGTACCAAACCCCTCAATAACCAGAATAGATTTTTTTTTAATTTTTAATTTAGTTTTGACACAAGATAAAACTTTGTACACTTGTGACATTCTCTAGTACGAAAAGCCATTATTTATTCAGAGCCTTTTAAACATTAGTTTTTTTTTATAAATTCAGGCTCCCTTGAATAATTTATTGAAATTATGTATGGAAAACTAAATGAAAACTAAAACCGCATAAAAATTTGAAAATTCAAAAAGGAATTCTGTTGAAAAGTTGCCTATAAGAATCTTGAATACACATAATTAGTTTATTGCCCGTTGATCCATTGTGATTAAAAAATTGTTATCTTTCTTAACTATGAGCAAACAATCAGAAACAATCAGTTATTTTAACACATTTTTTTATTTTTCACTTCAACCATTAATATAAATTTTTGTAATTAACATGTACCGTAGGGTAAATCAAAAGAAATTCTAAACTGAAGACACCTTAACACTTAAAAGTTTAGTTTTGGCTCCTTTATAAAAATTTTTTTAGTATTTGACATTTTACAGCTTCTTTCAATTTGTATAAAATAAACTTAGCTTATTAAAATTAGTGTAATAAGTGTAATTTCTAAAAGCACTAAATTATGAATCTGAATAATTTGAAATAGAAAGATTCAAAATATTGAAGCCTAAAATTCCTTCAAAATGAAAAATCTAAAATTTATTAGCTTTAAAATTGAAGAAAGACTTTTAGAGTAAACATGCTGGAATCCGCATGTTCTTGAATTAAAAATTTACTTTTCAAATTAAACTAGTTGCAAATTGTAAAAGATTTACATTTACAACTTGATATTTTACAACTTTTCAAATTAGTATGATAAAAAAATAGATATATTTAACATGTTAATAACATATTAAAACCCTATTGAAATAATTATGCTCTTAACATTTTGCTACCTCGCCCTTTGTAGTAACAAAAAAATTGCCGGTACTGACAATGAGGTTTCTGGAAAAATTTTAAATGATTTAGGTTTTATTTTAAAAGATTAACTTTAAGTTTCAAAGATTTCAAAACGTGCAGAATAAA
>NC_046661.1:129890817-129894422 GCF_010883055.1 Belonocnema kinseyi
AAATAAAAAAATATTAGAACTCCTGTACTTGGCGAAAATTTTTCACGCCTAGAGTTTTTGATGAAATATACATGATTTAAAAGCAATTTCAATTCTCGAAATAAAAACAAGTTATGGAATCGCTTGTTTCGTTTCACGTGCAAAACGAGCGAAAAGATACAAGATCATGATAACAATTTTTTTAATTCGGTCGAATAGTTGAAAATTCCAAATTTGATCGAACCAAAAAAAAAATATAAAAAATCCACAAATTCCATTTTTTGTTTAAACTATGCAAGATACGAAAAAAATGAAAAAGCTAAAATTACACTCACTGGAATAAACTACAAATTCATAATGAATCACTTTTTGACACAAGTTGCGAAGAAATAAACAAACTAAACGTGTGGAAGACAGTTATGGATTTTTTTGATAACAAGAAAATTATCACAGTTATGGCTTTTTCAAAATACAAAACGAAAATGCAAATTCTAAAACTATCAACGTATGATATGAAAAAAGGTAAGACAAGGAAAACGTTACTTTTTGAAAAACTTACAAGGTCATCATAACAGTTTGTATAATTTAAAAAAAATCAAAATTTCATCTTTTAACCGCACAAAAAATACTGAATTACTACATTCTCCTCATAATAAGAAGGTATTGTTTTATGGGAAAACTGACTATCGCGGATTTCTTGAAATTTTCACTTTTCGAGAATCCTTAATTCCCAAGGGAACCGGTATTACGATAACGTCTGTCGGCCTAGTCATTATCGTCGTTGTTATTGTAGTCTGTAAACACAGTAACATTTGAAGTAATTATTTTATTAAATTTCCCTTTGACACACTTTATAAGGATATAAAAAGAAAGGACGATTTCGTTAGCCAGCTATTTAAAATAAAAATGCAATAATTTGGAGCATTTTCAAAATTTTTAAGACCACTTTTTTAAGATTTGTAATTTTCATATAGTGTTGTTTATAGTCTAAAAAAATATGAACAATTTATCTTGATGACTTTTTTTGCTAAAAACAAAATTACTTCCTGACTTAAAAAAATAATAATAATAAAAACGAAAATGACTATTCTATGTCATTCAACGCACAACATGAAAAAAGTCAACAAAAGAAAAATATTATTTTTTAAAGAACTACACGATTATCATAACAACTTTTTGAATTTTGTTAAAAAATCAAAAATTCAAATTTTTCTCGCACAAAAATGATGTATTATTACATTCTTATCATAATGAGAAGACATTAGTTTTATGTCAAAACTTTCTATCGCTAAATAATCTGAATAAATGTATTATAAGTTTGATACAGAAGTGTTAAACATAATATACGAAAGTTAAAATTTTGGACAAAATCGAGTGCGAAGCACGAGATACGTGATGAGAATGTGTTCGTTAAAGCCAAAGAAGCTTTAACAAAGGAGAATTCACAATCACCAAATAACAGTTGTCGATGTTTGGTTCGTTAACCTTAATAGGTCTGTGCAGAAATGTGGGGCAAATACAAAGGCCGAGCGCAAAGGGCGAGACAAATACACCTTCGAGCGCGAAGCGCGAGATGAATATAAATCGTCGAGCGCGAAGCGCGAGATCCAACAGTCGCAAGAAATTTTATAGAACTTTGCAAAGCAACAATTCCAGTGCACAATTGTAATACTACAATCACTACATTTATTCCAACTATACAATTTAAATAAATTTTGATTTTATTTATCAAAAATAATATTAAAAAATCTAAAACTTTAATGTGCAGCCAACAGTTGTGCAATACGCAAATAAATTTCAAGATTAATAGAAGCTTTTAAAAAGTCCTGTCTTTTTTTAAACTGTTTTCTGGTAGGCCTTATTAATTTTTGGCTTTATTTATCAGAAATACTATTAGAAAATCTAAAATTAAAATCTTTTAAGGAACGAAGTGAAATACATTTAAAAATTTTTTAGTGGCTAATTACTGCTTTTATAATGGCCTAGAAAAAATATCATGAAACCATTTTTCGATAGAAATCATTGTTTTAAATTTATTTATATAAATTCCAGTATATAAAAGATTTTGAAAATATTCTCGATGGGAATGTATGTTTTGAGTGATTTAATCTTTAGTTCTACTTATTTGCATAGAAATTCAGAACATGCTTTCGCTCCCAGCAGAGCGAAAGAAGTTAGATTTTTTGAAATTAATTTAATTTTAAAACATTTATTTCATAGTTCCATTCGACTCTCAGAAATGTATAATAAGTGTTTGCAGTATTTGTTCAGAAAAATTGAAATTGTTTACTACAAAACATTACTTAAGAAAACTTCGTCATAATTTTTTGGCGAATAGAAACATTTGATAGAAACCAAATTTTTTATGTTTAAATTTAAAAACTTACTAGAAGATATTAACTGATTAAAAATTTTTCTTGTCAACTTCTTTATGAAGTCAGACTACAATTTTCTTTCTTCGACTTAAATGAGTCGTTTTATTTCAGCTTCTATTTTAAAATTTTACACAAATTAAATTAAATTCAAATATAGGCACCTATTAGGAAATACAAGATCAATCGTGTGATTGTTTATTTTTAGCATATTTTTTCATTTGAAATATAAATTTGTTTTAATCAAACAAAATGCATACTAATAAATATTTTCTCGTGTTTTAAAATAATTTTGCTATCTATGTGGATATGAAAAGAGCGCGGAAATTATCTGATTAGTATACAACAAAACTTATGGCACGTATTATATGAATCATAAAACGTTGTTTTGGATTAAAATTTCTTAGTCATGTTCATTGTCAAAGTTATTTAAATGTTAATATCCGTACTCAGATTTCCTAGAAAAAAATGGTGTAAATTATACCTAAGTTTGACCCAATTTTCGGATTGTCTAAAACCATGTTCCAAAAATTTAACGTGAAGAGCGACGTGAAAAACAACTGCAATTACACAAAAAATTTGCATAATTTTAAAAATATTATTGATTTAAAAAAAATAGTAATTTAATACAAAAGGGTGAAGCGAAGCAAAAAATTACTTGTTTAAGGTATAATTTTGTGGGTGACGTAGAAATGTTGTGGTATCATATGAAGATAATTTTTTACTGAAAACAAACTTTTGGTTGATATAACTCTTAGCCAATCTCAGAGGTAGCTAATTTTAACTAATCAAAAATTATTTTCTTTAAGATATGAGTTTATATTATTATTTAGTACCGAAAAGTGCACTTAAAAAAATTCATAATGGTTTTTCAATCCACAGAAAGGAAAAAAAAATGAATGACAAAACAAATGATAAAAAATAAAGGACGTAAAATTTTTTTCTGAAATTTTCAACCCTGTATCTCCCTTTGCGATACACGTGTTACTATATAGATAATTAGTCAACGAAAATGAAAATTTTCCAAATCATGTCGCTTAACTTCTGTTCGATGAGACTTTTAATATTTACCAATTATATTCAATGAAAAGATTTCAAATTCGTCCTAAAAAGCTGGACTATTCGCGATTTTTTTTTCAAATCATCGGAACAAGATTATTATTATTATTATTATTACACCATTAAGCCATTTCCCTTTCGGGGTAGGCGTGACTCACTCGGCAGGGGAAAGGAGTAGTGTGTGGATGGGATAGA
>NC_046661.1:129894522-129895920 GCF_010883055.1 Belonocnema kinseyi
TTGGCCTAAATTATTCAGTTAGTTTCAGCATTTAACTGACATTTTACACTTTGTTTAGATTAAATATATCTTTGATAAGGGGTCCAACATGATTGTTTATTGTAAATATAGTTTTTATTGAAAGAAAATAAAATTGGTTCAACTAATAAATGCAACCTAATAAATGTTTTTCTCATATTTTCAAAATTATTTTACTTTTCAACGTTAGTATAGATAGAGCGTGGTAATAATCTTATTAGTATATGTACAGTAAATAATCATGATAGTGCTATATTCATGATAAGACCTTGTTTTCCCTTAAAGTTCATTTTGTTCCATCTATCATCAAGGTTCCGGGAAGTTTAATAATCCAAAAATGGTTCAAGTAAATCTTCCTCATCGACAATATAAATAGCAGGAATTTTGTTCAAAATTCATCAGTCACGCTTAAGAAATCCTTCTATAGCAAACATGAAGGTAGTTATTGGAACTATCTTCCTTACAACCGTGGTTTACCTGCTTCATTATGTGGGTAAGTGTAATAACGCCATGACTTTTAAGAAAAATCATTTTATTCTAAAACAAATACACACATATAATAATGGTTCAAAATTATACCCATAAATTTAAATTTTGAGTGATATTTTGTGTGAGCGAGTGCGTGTGCGTGTTAGATCTTTTTCAGAAGAAAAAAATAATTTTTTTATTTTATTTTCCACCTAATCACTAATCACGTTGAGTGTTTTTTGTTATTTAAAACACTAATCACAAAACACTGATCGATGATAACTCCTTCTGATGATAATACAGATCCCCTTTGAATTATACCCTGTAATTACGTTTAGAAAATTTCGATGACTTAAAATAATAGAAATATCACCCTGTTGAAAACGTATCCTACTAAAAATTTATTTTCACAATAAAATATAAAAAGAAATACAATAACTACAATATTGTAGAAAATATAATTTTCTATAAATATCTTGATCAAATTATAATGAGTTTTGCTTCCAAATACCAATCTTCAATATAAAACAACAATGTTACCTAAAATTGTTGAAAACTGATGAATCTTCTTTAAAATTTAATGATATTTCAGTTTACGACCAAAGACACAAAGACAATCCAAAATTAGCTAAGCCTTTACATCTTATTATTTCAAACAAAAATCATTGGATTAAAATTTCATGATTTTTTTTTAAATTTCAGTTTCCAAAAAAACGCTAAAAAACTGAACACGTAATAAATAACGTAACATAATATATTTTTAAAGTACCCATTTAAGTTTGAAACGCTAAGATAACTTAAAGTTGGTAAAAAGGGGGAGGGTCGGTAAGGCCGGTTTTTGGTCTAATTTATTTTTGGACCAAAAAATCTGAAAAAATCATGGTAGTATCTTATAAGTATCCCGAGTCGATT
>NC_046661.1:129896020-129914789 GCF_010883055.1 Belonocnema kinseyi
GTACAAATTTAATAAAGGATAATCTAGAAGAATTCAAAAGAGAGCAATTAAGGACATTCGACAATTTAAAGGATGACATGTCTTATTAGAAAAAACAAAAGTCTTTCAAGGATATGTACAAGAGAACAATGCCATGATTACCATACATTTATCTAAAGGTTGTGCTTTTACAATTCTTTATGAAAGAAAGTTGACTATATTTCAGAATTTGTTGTTTAAATTATAAAGACTTTTACGAGGAATGTGGAAAATTCATCAACTAAAGAAGTGCGAAATTGATGTTTTATAAACACCGTTTCTTTGCGTGGACAATCAGAATTCCTGAACTTTAACACACCTGCACGAATCATAGAAATAAATTTTTTTAAAGTGTAACAAAACGAAATAACCAATTCATAGAGTGGGAAGGTGTCTTAATGAAGAATGCAATTCTTTATTTAAGTCATGTTTTGTCAATCAGTGAATTAATCTGCTGGAATATCGAAAGAAAAATGGATATATTTTTTCCATTTTATTGATGAAGAATTTTTTTGTTAGTCCTTTTTCGTATCTTTCATAGCTTTAGCAACAAAAAATTATTTTTAATAGCATTTTTGAGGATTAAAATTAAACATATGTGTTTTATCAACAAAAAATGGTATCAACAAAATTTTTCATCCTTTTAAGGCGAATAACTTTGTTTTTATAATCTTTTCATATCTAGTATATGGTAGAATGTAAAAATCAAAATCGTTGAATTAATCATTAAAGTAATTTCAACAAGTCATTCGTATGTTTTCAACCGCTAATTTTTTTCAAAGCATGCGTAAAGGCTGTCTTCGTTTTAATCGGAGATAACTTTTCGGTAAGCTAACATAAGGCGTATATAAACATTGCTTTCCGTTTAATTTTCATTACCAGTGTCAATGTTCTGCGTTATTATTGATGAAGGTAAAGGCCATGACAACGCATAAACCTTCGTTATAAATGAATCTGCGTTTTCCCACAACTCTGGATCAGATTTTAAAAAATCTGCTGAAATTCTCAAAGTTTCAAAAAAGCTCATCGTATATTTAGTTAAGGAATGATTTATTGTTTGTTATTGTAGCTTTTTGTAAGTGATTTTCGAAAGAAATTTTTTGGTAAGTTTTCTCGGAATAGCAATAATTTTTTTTTATGTTCCATTTTGCATTCCTGTGAAATTGCTTTATCGAAGAAAGCAAGTCCAATGAGTTTTTCAGCCAAGTACCAAAAGTAATTTACATTTTCTTCAAAGCAGATTAATGCGGTTTTTCTCTTCAAAGTAAACAAAACTCATTTTACGGTAAAATTTATATTGTTAGCAGTATGATACAGAAGACGGGTCAACTCATTCCTTGCATGAGGAATTTATTGATCAAGGGAAATGTTATTGAAATACTTTGTTACAGAGAAAATTAATCTTTGAGTTGTTGAATCGCTTCTCTAATCAGAGAAAAATAAGTGAGGATTGATTTCAATAGCAGATTTTAAAATAAAAAATGGACACTTCACGATAATTGGTTTCTTTATACGAGCTGTCTACATTTACTCCTTTTCCAGATCATTCAGGGATAAAGTTACTCAAATATCCATAATACAGAAAATTCTGTAATAATATTTAGTACTTTCTTTATAGTAAAATTGATTATCAATTCTTATATTTCAAGTGAAGCTTGAAAACGAGTGGAATTTTTTATTGCAGCGAGCCTGTCACAATCCCTGCTAAAAAGTAGGGGGAAACCCCCGACAAACCACTTAGATTCAATCAGAGAAATTTCCTCTTGAGACAATATGATGTTTCTTGACCTAACTAGAACTTCCTCTTAAATTTAAGGTTGAGAGTATTTTCATTTGTCTGAAAAAGGAGTCCTTTTTTAACCAAAAGTTTCCCTTATTCGACCAACTTTACCTAATCCTGCTGCAAAGTAAGAATTTTTATGGGAAAAACATATTCACGTTGTTCAAAACAAGGGCAAGAAAGAAGACGATGCTTCTGTTCCAAGACAACTTTTTCTCTGAGCGATATAAAAATTACTGCGTGGCAAATTTCCGCTTTTGGTCGGAGACGCACAGAAAAGCGTAATGCCGGGCGTTCTGGTCGGGCGACCTGTAGAGCCTGCATAAGAAATATCAAACTGCGACATTCAGTGGTTTGAGTCGAGTAACTAGCGTTACCACATGTGCTCTAGAGGACAAAATGACGCAGCATATTTTATAATTTTCCAAAATTTAAAAACTTTTAACCCCTTTGCACTGGCCAAACGTTATATCTAAATAAATCGAAGAAAAACCCCAAAAATTATTCTGATAGAATACCACAACTTACGTAAAGTAATTTTCCGGATGAAATAAAAACTTATTTATAGTAAAAAAAATTAGAAAGTTACATAACAATCAGTTGAACTTCATTCCAATCTCCTGATTTTATTTTTCAACAATTCCTAGAGGTGGATAGTGTAGTTGTTTCTTGTCTTCATTATAGATCTTAAGAACATCCATGTAAATTGTTTTCGTACTTCTTTCACTTTTTATGTCACAGCTTTTCTTGCTTCTTTTCAATTATTCGATTAGTTTCAGCATCTGCACTGAAATTTTACAGTTTGTTTAAATTGAAAATATCTTTGATTCAGGGTCTCTAATATGTTTGCATATTTTAGATATAGTTTTTATTTATTCGAAATTAAAATTTAATTAAATAAAAAAATGCATTTTAATCAATCCTGTTCTCATATTGTTAAAATTATTTTACTTTCAACGAGCGTATGGAAAGAGCGCTGTAATAATCTTATCTTTCTTATTTCTGAGGGTAAGTTCAATAAGACCGTAGCTGTGGGTACTGAAGTTTCGTTACGAATAGCCAGTTTTTCTCAATACACATAACCACTGACTAATAAGAATAATAATTTTCCCACAAAACAAATACACGCATTTAATCACTCCTCAGAAGAAAACCCATACTTAAAATTTAAAATAATTCAAGCTGTTAAGATTTTGTCTTGTACTCGATCTTTAAAAATCTCCATTCCCGGAGAAAGACGATCCGTGATTTTTTATCTCGGAATTCGAATTTTAACACGTACCACCAAGCAGTAAAAAAACCATATTAATATATAGATATATAGCAATAAAAATACCAATAAAATCATACTAATAAGTTTCATTTTTAACCCACGCCGACCCTCTCCGTTGCGCCCTGAGTATGACCCAAATAATAAAAAAAACTATATTTTGACGTATTATTGTTACTTTTTAGCAATTTTCATCGTCTTTTTTATAGAAATAATTACTAATGGAAAATTTGAATATTTACTATGACTTCCTAAACAATTTTCAATTGTTTAAACAAATCTAAATTATTTAAAAAATTATTTATTTTTCAAAAATGTCCGAACATGTCCACTTTTTTTAAATTGGTATTCTATGCTACTTTTTGTTGAATAATTACATAATTTTGATACATTCCTTTTAATGTTTAACAAATTTCTATTTTTTTGAACAATTTTTATTGGCTCAAGCATTTATTTTTCGATAACTGAAACAATGAAATAAAATAGAAAACATACAACTAATTACGAGTTTCAAAGTATTTTCGGAAAAGTAATTATTTAAACAAATTATATTAGTTTAAACAATTGAAAAGTGGTAAATGTATTCTTTCTATAGACTATACAGTTAGAAACATAATTGTTAGTCTTTTATTTTATTCCATTTTTCAGATATCGAAAAAGCTGCTTGAGCAAATAAATATTGTTTAAACAAATAGAGATTTATTAAAAATTTAAAGAAATTTATAAAAATTATGTATTTATTCAACAAGACGTAGTGTAGGATACTACTTTAAAAAGAAAGTTGACATCTCTGCCTCAATTTTTAGAAATGTAGAAAATAGACAATAAAGAATTATGTAAACAGACACATAATGTTTTTAGACAATTTTACCACACCAATCAATGACGAACAATAACATTTCAATCAGAAAATACGATAATTGTTTCCACTTTTTAAGAATGAATAAAGGTTTAAATATTTTACATTTGTTTAAACAAATAAAAATTGTTTGAAAAGTCATGATAAATATTTCAATTGTCTATTAGTAATCATTTGTATGAAAAAAACGATAAAATTTGTTAAAAGAGCAACAATACGTAAAAATGTAGTTATTTTATTTTTGGACCAGATTGGAGCACAACTGGGAGGGTGGGGGTGGGTTTAAAATGAAAGTTATTAGTATGTTCTTATTTTGTAGTCTCTCCTCTTAAATATCTAGAAGACTTGGTACGTTTCGATGAAACGATGAAACATGAGTTCACTTTTTCGAAAATTCAAAATTTCCCCATGTTAATTAAATGGGTTTTTGAAGTGCCTGGTGGCAAGTGTTAATATTCGAATTTCGAAAAAAAAACTATGGATTTTCTTCCTCCGGAAATGGAGACTTTTGGGGGGTTTTCTTGCCCTCTAGTGTGAAACAAAGTTTGCAATACATTTTGGGACCACCCTATTGCACACATTTATAAATAGTTGCTTTCAAACACCTTTTCAAAACTAAAAATGATTTATTTTTCATTATTTACGTTTAAAAAGTTTTGCAGGCGAAAATAATAAAATTCGGCTACATAAAATTATGGAAATAACACCCTGTAGGAAGCGTATCCTGGTACAAATGTATTTTCACAATAAAATATAATCATTACAATACAGTGAAAAATGTAATTTGCTGTAAAAATGTGTAATAAATTTTAGTAAAAGTGTCGGAATTTCAGAAAAACATTGTGGTATCTACTAAAAGATTTTTTTTATAAATTTCTACCTTTGACAAAAACATTTTAAAAAATCTACGAGAAAATATAAATTTTTTATAATATTCGGACACATTTACATAATATATAAATACATGTATGTAAACATGTATAAATATAAATAATATATAAATAATATTAAATTAAATAAATATAATAAGTGCATACTTAAAAATATTGATTGCTAAAGTTTTCAATTTATAAACTTTTCTAACTTGCTTCAAAATTATTTTTAAAAAAAGTAAAAAAATTCTTCTTTGGTAGAAATTCAATCTTTTTAATTGAATTTTTGTTTTGTTTCGTAGAAAATTAGTTTTCTGATTAAAAATTTATGTTTTAAACTAAAAAGTTTGCCATTCCATTTTTCGTAAAAAACATTTTTTTATATTAATTACCTTTTTTCGGTGGACAATTCCTTTGTTCGGTTGAAAATTTATTTTATTTGGTTCAAAACTTATTTCTCTAATTAATAATTATATTTTTATTGGGAATTTATCCTGTTTAGTTGAAAAATCATCTATTTTATTCAAAATTTGTCAATTTTGAGTAAAAAATTAGCCTTTTTGGTGGAAATTTTTAATATTAGGTTGAAAACTCCATTAAAAATTTAAATATTTGGTTGGAAATTTATTTATATTGTTAGAAGTTCTTATTTTTTGTAGAAAATTAATCTTCTGAATTGAAACTCCATTGATTTGAATAATTGTCAGTTTCTTTATTGAAAATTAATATTTTTTACTAAAAGCTTAAACATTTCATTTTTTGTCGAATTTTTTTCTCGGTAGTCATTTAGTCGTTTTGGTTAAAAATTCATCTTTTGTGTTGAAACTTTAATTATTGGAATAAAATTTTATTTGATTGATTACAGATGCATAATTTTAATTGAAAGTTCATTACTTTGGTTAAGAATTTAACAAATTTGGCTCAAAAATAGTTTTTTACGTGTTGAAGATGAACTTTTTTACTAAAAATGTTGCTGTCCCATTTTTCTTGAAAATTAATCTTTTTGAATTTAATTTTGGTAAAAAATGCATATTTTGGGTTGTAAATTCAACTTTTTGCTATTTATCTTTATGAATTGAAAACTCAACATCAGATTTTTTCCTGTATTGATTGTAAAATCTTTCTTCATAGAAAATTTAATTCTTTATTTTAAATTCCTATTTTTTAGTTCAATTTAACAGCTTTTGATCCAAAATTAAAATATGACTTGGTGGAAATATCAACTATTACACTTCTTACTTAAAATTAATTTTTTAAATCAAAGATTCATCAGCTTGGTTGAAAATTTAACTATTTAGTTGAAAATGATTTTTTTGCTTTGGTTTAAAATTAATTCTTTTGAATAAAAATATATTAATAGAATTTTGTATTATGAAAACTTGATTTTTCGTCAGTTCTATTTTACAACATTCTTTTTGTCGAGTTTTTCAAATTACCCAAACGGCATTGAGGAAACGCGACAAAAATGCTTTCGAGATTTTCATGACACAGCTCTTTTTTAGAGAAAGAGTTATAATCAGGTAATAGAACCTGAAAGACATAATACTCATTGCAATCACCTAAGCGAGATTTGACTGCATTTTTTACTTTTATTTTACTATTATCACTCCACCGAGCTTAATACGTAATTTTCAGGTTTAACATAATATTTTTATTTTTTATTCCTGGGAGCTGAATAGTTCTGAAAAACCGCACAGAAAATATCTTGAGAATCTAGCGTTACTTTTTAACGGAGTTCTGTTTTCGTTTTAAAATTTGTTTATCGGTTATATCTTTTACTTACTTTCCATAGAAAATAGAAATTATTCAGAAAACTTTTTAAAATGACTTGTAGAGGTATCACTTTGAATGAGTATAAACTTGATGGCCTAAACAAGGCTATTTTAATAGTATAGCTTTTTTTCCTTATTTAAAAGATACTTTCAGATCTCTTTGTTTAAAATTTTGTAAAATTAAACTAATTTGTAGTGAAATTTTACAGATTTGATTAGGGAAAAGTGTGCCACTAAAAATGAGTAAAAAAACTAGTTCGAAAAGTCAATATATCTCCTAATTCAACAGTGGAAGGTAACTTATTGCTTGATACAAATAGATTAACTTAGGACCGTATACAATAATTTTAAAAAAATATTATGAAAATTGAAAACCTAAAAAATGAGAAAGTTCCATAAAATGACGCTAAGGTATGATATTCTTGACTCTATTGACACAATAATAAGGACATATTTCAAGATTCTTAAAGTGACGTAGCTTCTCTCTCATTCAAAAACCTTGCCTTAAGATTGTTGAAATAGAGCTAAGAAAAATTAGAATTTTTGACAATTTTAAAATGAAAATGAATCAATTTGATCCAAATTCATTAAACACATTTCGTGTCTTCTCTAGGGTGGTTTAAAAAACATTTTTCGAGCTAGAAGACAAGACACCCCCCAACAAAGAAAAAAAGATACCATTTCAGAAAAAGAATTTTTTTTCAAAATTGTATATATTAACACGTTTAAATCTCATATATTTACATGGGAAATTTTGGGATTTTTGAAAAATTGGACTGATACTTCAGAGCTTGATCGAAAGTGCCAAATTTCAAATCGAAAGTGCCATGTTGCCAAATTTTTGTCATCTTTTTCACTACAAATAAATCTAATGGACAACTTGTATATCCGTAATGAATCTTTAATCAATCTTTACTTGTTCAATTAAATTCAACATATTTAAACAATTATACATTTTTGGAATGTAGAAAATAATGGTATTTATCATTGTTTCGAATATTACGTTTTTAAAAACCATTATATGATAATTTAAACAAATAATTATTGTTTATTTTTATAATTTATAAATCCAGAGCCAAATATGTGTATAATTTTGATACTTTTCTCTTAAAGTTTAACTATAGTAATTTGAATTTTTTTAATCAATTTGTATTTGCACAAGCAGTTTACCTTCGAAAACTTTTTTAAAAACTTTCATAAGTATTACATTTCATTCAGGAAAAACGATTATTTTTCGCATTTTTTGTAAAAAAATCATTGCTTTAATAACTTGTATTTATTTAAACAATTAAAAATGGTTTTAAAAGTAGTGAATGATATTAAAATTGGCCATCATAAATTATTTTCATTTAAAAATACGGTAGAAAATCCTGAAAACTAACAGTAATATGTAAAAATTTAGTTTTTTAATTTTGGGTCATATTTGGGGTGTTTGAGGTGGATAAGATTAAGTTAAAAATAAAAGATTTGGGAAAATTTTATTTCGTAGAAACCTCTTCAATTCTTGAAAAATGTGGCTCCTTTGATCATACCCTCAAGCATCAGTCCAATTCTTAGAAAATCCATAATTTTATATGTTAAATATATGGGATTTTCAAGTACCTGGTGTTAATATTGAAATTTCGAAAAAAAAAAACATATTTTCTTTCTCCGAACATAGAAACTTTTGGGTCGTAGCTTGACCTTTAAAGTGAAAAAAAATTGCAAGGCATTTTCGGTCTACCATGGTCTGGAGTCTCTGAGAAAGTATCGTTTTGTCGAGATATTTCCTAGTTTAATAGTAGATAAAATAAAGAAAACAATGAATTACTTAGTAAAAATACATAAACTTATTTAGGACTGAATATTATAATTAAAAAAAAGAATTTATAAATATGGAAAAGGTGCAAAATAGAAAAGTTTAAAACGACGGTATTTTCTAACATTCTTGACTCAATTGACACAAGAAGAGAGGCCATATTGAGAAATTGTTAAAGCGACCTATTTTAGTCTGTTTCCATTTTCAAATTATAACCTTCTGACACTTTGCATAATGTTCAGAAAAATAAGAATTTTTTATTATAAAAAATCAATAAACAATTAATTAATTATGAATATTCAAGTTTAATAAGAAAAAAATTGTTTATTAGTTATGTTTAGGGAGAGTTTTTATAAATAATAATTATAAAAATAATTCAAGAGAATTTATACAGAATTTAAAATGTTATTCATGAAAGGTATAGGTTTTTCAAGAGTTTTTAGGGGAAATTATGACAGTAGTCGGCCTAGAGGAATTTTTATTGACAAATGCACAAGTTTCAAATTTTTCTCATGAATAGATGTGCAGATATGTAAATTTCGTTAAAAATGATTTTTGATAGTTTTGTAAATTGCAACAGATTTTTTCAGGAAAAGGGTGGGATGAGCAAAAAAGTTTTTGTTTTGCTCAGGGATTCTTATAATGATTTTATAATTTTTTTATATACATAATGAAATTGTTCGAAAAGATGTTTAAACAAAAACTGACCATTATTTCGAGAAAGTCACCAAGATGTTCGTAATCAAGGGACTTTTTTTATTTTTTAAATAAAAGGTACCTAAGGAACCTGTTTGCAAATTAAGCTAGCTCAAAAATGCTGTTTTCTAGAGGGCAGCGATCCTCCCTATTTTGTTCCAAATCTGAACTTGAAGTTTCCCATGTAAAATTCATAGAGAAAAATGACTTTTTTGTGTTTTTGGAATAATTTTTCAGGGTTTGAGAAAATGTGAGGGGAAAGAATGGGGGCCTGTAGAGAGTCATCCAATGAAGAATTGCATTTATCAGACATATGAGTTTTACAGCCCTACACACATCCACGAATACCTGAAAACTACCCTCAAATCAAAAATTGTTAATTCTTTATGAAATCTACCTTTTGAGCACTCTATTCTGGTCCTTTTTTACTTAAAATTATTAATATTGGTCTAGTGGAGTATTTATTATCATGGGTTAATTTATTTTTAATTATTAAACAAATGGAATTTCTTTCAATGATTTTTTTTTTTTTGAATTTTTTTTATTTTCTCAAAATTATTACTATTAGTCTACTGGAATATTTAATGACATTAGTTCATTAACTTTAATTGTTTAAAAAAATGGATTTTGTTAAAATGATTTTTTAAAAAATGTTTTCCCTAAAAATTATTACTATTGGTCTAGTTAAATTTTTATTAAAATTAGTTAATAATTTTCAATTATTTAAACCAACGAATTTGTTTAAATAATTTTCTTTCGAACTTTTAAAAATAAACATTGTTGCTGTGGGTCTAGTAGAACATTTATCAGTTATAATCAATAACTGATTAATAATGAATTTAATAATAATTAATTTATTAGTAATAATTGAGATAAAATTCTTATTTTTAAAAAATTTTTTAATAAAATTAATCAAACAATGTTGCTAAATATTCCACGTAAAAATCGTTAATATAGTTTCCGTGCAATATTTATCAGCATTGTTAGATTGATTTTATTTTTTTTTAATTTTGTAAATAAAAATGGTTACTTAAATATTACTTGTGAATTAATTCTTATTAAATGAATTATTAATCAGTAATTAGTTTTGACTGATAAATGTTCCACTAGACCCACAGTAACAATTTTTACTTTAAAAAATTCGAAAGAAAATTATTTAAACAAATTCCTTTTGTTTAAATAAATGAAAATTAATTAACTAATGTCAATAAATATTTCACTAGACCAATAGTAATAATTTTTAGGGACAAACATTTTTAAAAAAATCATGTGAACAAATACCATTTGTTTAAACAATTAAAAATTAATAAACTAATGCTATTAAATATTCCAGTAGACTAATAGTAATAATTTTAAGAAAATAAGAGGAATTTTCAAATAAAAAAATAATTCAAACAAATTCCATTTGTTTAATAATTAAAAATTAATTAACCAATTAGAATCAATACTTCACTATACCAATATTAATATTTTTAAGTAAAAAACGACCAGAATAGAGTGCTAAAAAGGTGGATTTCATAAAGAATGAACCATTTTTGTTTTAAAGGTATTTTTAAGGTATTCGTGGGGGTGTGTAGGTGTGTCACAAAATGACACAAAATTCGAACTTATTACTTATTTTTCTCAACATTATGCAAAGTGTCAGAAGGCGATAATTTGAAAATGGAAACAGACTAAAATAGGTCGCTTTAACAATTTCTTAATATGACCTTCTTCTTGTGTGAATTGAGCCAAGAATGTTAGAAAATCCCGTCGTTCTAAACTTTTCTATTTTGCACCTTTTCCATATTTATAAATTCTTTTTTTTTTAATTATAATATTCAGTCCTAAATAAGTTTATGTATTTTTACTAAGTAATTCGTTGTTTTATTTATTTTATGTACCATTAAATTAGGAAATATATCAACGAAACGATACTTCTTCAGACACTTCAGACCATGATAGACCGAAAATGCCTTCCAAACTTTTTTTCATTCTACAGGTTAATGTACGCCCTAAAAGTTTCTACTTTCGCAGAAAGAAAGAAAATGTTTTTTTTTTCGTAATTCCAATATTACCACCAGGTTTTTGAAAATCCCATATATTTAACATAGAAAAATTATGGATTGTCGAAAAATTGGACCTTAATTGGATTTGGCCTCAAAACACCCAAATATGACCCAAAATTAAAAAACAACATTTTTACATATTACTGTTAGTTTTCAGGATTTTCTACCGTCTTTATAAATGAAAATAATTACTGATGAACAATTTGAATATCCTCTACTACTTTTTAAACAATTCCTGATTGTTTAGATAAATATAAGTTATTAAAACAATGATTTTTTTCCCAAAAATGCGAAAAATAATAGTTTTTCCTGAATGAAATGTAATACTTATGAAAGTTTTTTAAAAAGTTTTCAAAAGTAAACTGCTTGTGCAAACACAAATTGTTTAAAAAAATTTTAATTAGTTATACTTTAAGATAAAAGTATCAAAATTATAAATATATATTTAGCTTGGAATTTATAAATTGAAAAAGTAAACAATAATTATTTATTTAAATTATCATATAATGGTTTTTAAAAACGTACTAATCGGAACAATTATTTTACATTATATTTATATTATTTTATATTATTTTCTACATTCAAAAAATAAATATTTGTTTAAATAAGTTAAATTTATTTGAACAATCAAAGATTGTTCAAAAAATCATGGGGGACATACAAGCTGCTCATCAGATTTATTTGTAGTGAAAAAGATGACAGAAGTTTGGCAACATGGCACTTTCGATTTTGAAAAAAATTTCTTTTTCTGCAAAAGGAATCTTTTTTCTTGGTTGGGGGGTGTTTTGTCCTCTAGCTCGAAAAATGCTACGTCACGTTAAGAATCTTACACTATGATCTTATTATTGTGTCAATAGAGTCAAGAATGTCACACATTAGCGTCATTCTATGGAACTTTATAATTTTTTACGTTTTTAATTTTAATAATATTTTTTAAAATTATTATATACAGTCCTAAGTAAATATATTTTTATCAAGCAATTATTTGCTTTCCACTATTGAATTAGGAGATATATCAAATTTTCGAACTAGTTTTTTTACTAATCTTTAATGGCCCACTTTTCCCTAATCAAGTCTGTAAAATTTCAGTAAAATTAGTTAAATTTCACAAAATTTTAATTAAAGAGATCTGAAAGTATCTTTTAAATAAGGGAAAAAATGCTATACTATTAAAAAGGCCTTTTTTAGGCCATCAAGTTTATACTCATTCAAAGTGATACCTATTCAACTCATTTTATAAAGTTTGCTGAATAATTGCTATTTTCTATGGAAAGTAAGAAAAATGTACAACCCATAAAAAAATTTCAAATCGAGTATTATTTCTTTCATGTTATATTACCTCATTATAACTCTATCTCTAAAAAAAAAATCTGTGTCATGAAAATCTCGAAAGCATTTTTGTCGCATTTCCTCAATACCGTTTAGGTAATTTGAAAAATTGGAAGCAAAGAATGTTGCAAAATAGAACTGACAAAAAATCAACAATGTTGCTAAGTATTCCACGGAAAAAATATTAATAATGTTGTATAAAAAATTATTTAAACAAATTTAATTTGTTTTAATAATTAAAAATTAATTTATCAAAGACAATAAATAATCCACTAGACCCATGTTAATAATTTTAAGTAAAAAAAGACGAGAATACAGTGTTCAAAATTTAAATTTCATTAAGAATTGACATTTTTGGTCTTACGGGTAGTTTTCAGGTACTCATGGGGGTGTGTTATGAGTGTCAAACTTATATGTCTGATAAATGAAATTCTTCCTTGGATAATTCTCTACAGCCTTCATACTTTCCCGTCACATTTTTTAAATCCTAAAAAATTATTTTAAAAGCTCAAAAAAGTAATTTTTCTCCATGTATTTTACATGGGGAGAGATTTTACATGGTAGAGATCGAAGCCCTCTAGCATGCAAAAAAATTTTGCCATGCAGTTTTGGACCACCCTGTTGTGCATACAGAAGTTTTAGTGGCAACTGAATTAAAATGAAAACCATTTAAAACATAAGAATTTTCAATAAAATAGTTAAATTTTCAACTAAAGAAGTGAATCTTATATAGCAAATAAATTTTTAGAAAGTAGTTGGATTTTTAACCAAAATAGACGAATTTTTAATTTAATGGTTAACTTTTTGAACCAAAGGTTGTATTTTACAACAAATAGAATAAACTTCTATTGATGAATGAAAGGTTGAATTTCTTCACTCAGAAAGTGAAATATCTCCAGAAATAATTGATGAATCATAATTTCTACACGAAGCGGTATAATATTGTAAGCTGCAGGTTGAATGAACTAATAAAAATGTATGCTTTTTCACTTAGCGACAATTCACTGCCAAGAATTTCGATATATAGTAGGAATATCGAAATTAACCAAATTTGGATTTATTTTCCCTTCTTTTTATTTATTTAAGAAAAACTGCTTTTAATATTCCTTTCAGAAAGTTACGAATTTTTTAAGTACGTTATAAGGCTGCGTGAGTGCAAGTGATAAGCGCATAAAGGCATCTCTGTCGCACTCATTAATATGACTACTATCAACTTGGCCTTACAGCATATCTTAGACACGTACTTGAAATTCTAAAACATACATTATGCCCTAGATTTCGTCTTTGTTCTAAAAAATTCGTGTTTTAACGAAGTCTAAAAATAAAATTTTTCTTTATGCAAAAATAAACTATATTTGGTCTAAATTTCGCGTTCTGAAATTCATTGAAAATATTTTTGAGATATAATGTAATTCAGTTTATGATACGTGTGTATGTTCTAAATTTATGATCAAACTCGATCCATTTTTTTGGCTATACATGCGAACGCATATGGAAAATCATTAAAAAAAACGAATAAAAAATTTTCCTTTGAATCAATGGATCGCAAATTCCTTGATAATATTTTGAGATATGTAAAGATTAATGAACAGAAAGTCTTTTAGCATTAAGCCACACTAAGGTGGACCAAAAAACGCTTTTCGAGTCACAGGGCAAGCCCCCCCCCCCCCTCAAAGTGTTCCATTTCCGTAAGAAATAAATCCTTTTCTTTTCGAAATTCAAACATTAACATATACCACCTGCCCGTTTTTGTAGGGCCATTTTTTTAGGAATTTTTTTGGGGGGATTGAAAAGGAGTGCCCACGAAATAAAATTATACTGATAAATTTAATTTTTAACCTACCCTTGTCACTCCTACATCGCACCAAGTATCATTTTAAAATCTTTTTGAAAAAACTATATTTGTTCGTATTAATGTTCATTTTGATACATTTTTTCCAACGTATAACAAATCTCTATTTTCCTAAACAATTTTTATTTATTTGCCCAAGCAGTTTCTTTTCCGATAAATTTAAAAAAATGAAATAAAACAGAAAACAATTTTTGACTGTACAGTGTATAAAAAGAATATTTATCATGTTTTAATTGTTAAAACAAATATAATTTATTTTCAAAGTCGCATTTTCTGAGTGAAACATTATATTAGATGATTTCGAGGAGTAGTGAGTTCCACTAGTTTACATATTTTTTAGCACACTATCAAATAAATCATAAAAGTGATTGTATTTGACCGAAAAAAATTTTTTTTTGCTCAGTGTTGTAATCAGACTGCATATGAAATGTATTTAGATTATATTTCATTATAGCATTTGAAATCGTTTTATGAATATTAAGGCGACATACTGAAAGACACAAAAATATATAATATTATATTTACTAAAATAATTCTATGTGTTACCTTTAATATTATTGATCTACATCTTTTAATAGAAAACTGCTTGAATGAATAAAATTTTTTTAAATAATGATATGATGTTTTTAATCAAATTTACTACTCCTCGAAATCATTCAATATTATGTTTAATTCAGAAAATACAATTTAAAAATTATTTCTGGAAAAATAATTGTTTAAACAAATTATATTTGTTCAAATAATTAGAAAATTCTTAATCTATTCTTTATATACCACATACAGTCAGAAAAATAATTTTCCGTATTTTATTTCATTTTTTTAACGTTATCGAAAAAGAAACAGCTAAAGCAAATAAATAAAATTTGTTTAAACAAATAGAGATGCATTAAAAATCAGAAAACAATAAATAATACGCAATAATTAATTTTTTCAATAAGTTACATTTATTCAAACAATTGAAAATTGTTTAAAAATTCATGACAAATATTCAAATTGTCCATTAGTAATCATTTGTATGAAAAAGACGATGGAAATTGTAAAAAGTAACAATAATACTGTTAATATTTGAATTTCGGAAAAAATTGATTTATTTTTTAAGGAAACTTTTGAAGGGTTTTCTTGCCTTCTAGAGTGAAAAAAAAATTTACAGTGTATTTTTGGACCACCCTAATGTGTATATGTAGTACGCGAAGAAAGATCTACCCAAGGATTTTCTATTCTACGGCACAGTTAATAAGGAAACTGCACTATATAAAAAAGTATGCCAACAAATTCTGTGAGTAGATTTTTGTTGATAAAACGGTATCTCTGCCAAGGCTGCACTTGGTAAAATCAGATAAATTTTTCCTTCGCCTGTTGTAAAAAAGCACGTTTCTTATATCACTTCAAAAACTATGCCGTTTTTTTATTGAAATAAAAAAATGTTATGTTTGTTTAATACAAACTGAAAAAATGTCTGATTTGACACATAATACAAAATTTTGAAATGTGCCATTAACTAAATTAAAAATATATATATATTTTCGTCACATGATCGCTAATATTTACTTTTTGAGATCAAAGCAAACATGTTATTATTAATAAAAAATACAGATACAATGCTACTAAATTAGAGACAACACAACTTTTCTGTAAAGATACCTAATTTTTTGTAAAGTTTACAGAATGTTCTGTATTCTGTAAATTTTACAGAAAGTTTTCGTGAATTTTCAAACTTATTAAAAATTCTGTATTTACTGCAAAAAATTCGGTAACCTTTACAGAAAAGGTATTCTAACACTGTTTTAACTGACCATACATTAACTTTAGCACACCCAATTTTCTCCGTGTACCTTTCATCGTCCTTTGTCGGTCAAATATTTCTATATAAATTTTTTCTATATTATTTATACGGGAAAGATTGGCATTTAATCTAGACAAAATCGGTACGAATACAGACGATACAATAGTTTCATTATCCGAAAAAATTCCTTATACCCGTGTGGAAATAACCCCATTTGGCCCTATTACAAGTCGGGTACTAATCGGGGGCTAGTCGGGTTATTAATTTTGACAAAGTACCCAGTCGGGGACTAATCGGGGACTAGTTGGGCTTTTTGTTGTCAAAATTTCAGTCGGGGCCTAGTCGGTGGCTGGTCAAGGGCTAGTCGGGCCTTTTTGTTCACTAATTTCCGTGCGGGTAATCTTCAGGCTCTGGTCCGGAGCTAGTAATATCTAAAAAAGCGTAATGATTTTTTTATTCTAAAATACTAAGAATATATTTAGCAATAATTTTACACCGTTTTTCGGAGAAAAAATTTATTAATGTTAAATTCATCTCAAATATACTTAATAAACAATTATTAAGTTAATAATTTTGTACGGAAATCAACTTTTTATAAAAACAACGATCAAAATCTTCAAAAAGACGCAATCTTATTTTTTGTAGTGTTTTTTAGAAAATTGCGAACTTCTAGGAACATTTATAAATACCTTTTTATGGAATTATAAGAAAATTGATATTGGAAAGAATACATATAGATGTATGTGAAAAGTCTGCCGAAAGTCATAAGATTCTAAATTTGTACAGATGCTTATTTTTAAATTGATCTGAAAGGTTTGCAATATGTAAATAAAGTCTAATCATTTATGTAGTTGAAATTGGAAAGAGAAAAAGTTTTTGATTAATCAGTGAAGAGCAGTATCCTAGTAGTAAACTATTAAGCACGGTACAGGTCAGATCTCGCTACCACCTTCCTTTGAGTCTTGCGGTTCTGGACTCGTAGCTTTAAAGAAAATCCGCAAGGGCGCGACGTACCGCCTCTCGCGCAACAGAAATGACACGTCGAGTGTTTAAGACAGCAGTTCACACGTAACGAAGTATAATTATTGGAGCAGATACTACATTGACCAACATGCCGGCTCCTTCAGAGCGAAGCTCTTCCATTGCTGCCTTCCAGCTGAAGTTTTTTTTAAAATTAATATTCCACATATTTTGGGGAATTTCAGTTACATAAATTTATGTATTTTTAAGCGTAGGATATGTTCCCCATTAAATCTTGAGTAAATTTGAGCACTTTTAATTATTTCAAAAAAGTTTATGGAGATTTCCGTAAATAATAAGCATTTTGACAAACTTTTAGGGGATGTTCGACAAATTTTGGGGAGTTTGGTTAAAATATTCCACGCGGATGTATTATCGTATGACCCCTACTAGTACCCGATTGGGCCCCGACTAGGATAAGTCGGGTCACCTGACTAGCTCCCGACTAATCTACCGTGACGCTACTGGTCAGGGGCTAGTCAGATATTTTGTAAATCATTGGTTATGATTGCAGTTGTTCTCTACCAAAAACTAAACTTCTAAAAAAACTTTGAATTATTTGAAAAATATTCTAAGAGAGTAGAGAGATGCGCAAAAATTATTTTTTCAAGAAATATTTTTTTGAAGTATGTAGAAAAGTCGTGGTATCCTATAACTCTTAGGAACCCTGAGAGTTTAAAAGTCTTCATAGCATAAAAAATAAAAAAATTTTTGGCAAAGTTTGAATAATGGAAAACGTTATTTAAATTTTCAATATTTAAGTTTTTTGAAAGGTTCTGTACAAATTGAAAAAAATTCACCACTATTTTTTCAGACGTTAGAAAATTATTTTACTTAGCTACTGAACAACAATCCAAAGATGCAAAATGAGTATTTTTAATTTAGAAAAGTACGATAGGTTTTTCTCAATTGAACGAAAAAAAATATGTGCAAAAAACATTTTTTAGAAATTTTAAATACGTATTATATTAACCACATCAAGAAATGTAATTATTTTACTGGATCTTCCAAAAAATTATAACTAAATAAAAATTATTTTCCCTAAAATATAAGTGTATCACACTAAACTACCAGGTATCAAGTTCATACGGTAAATTGATTTAAATTATTCAACCTTTTGATATCTCTATCAATTATAAACCTGATTCAAATTTCGAGATCAATTATCTGATTATATTCCAACTGCTCAACACATTATGAAATTATTTAATTAATTATTTATTTATATAATCATTTTATTTAATTATCGATTTGCAGAATTTTAGTTTGGCAGTAAGAAATGTTTTTCGAGAATCGACAACTGCAGGGTGTTTAGAACTGAAATTTAGTTACCCTGATAATTTTTCGAAGATTTTCTCATTCTAAGAAGTAAATCTGCTATAGGCCAGGATTTTAAAATACATTTTCACCTAGGAAGTTATGGCCTAAACTGAAGTAGAAGGCATCTTATAATGAAAAGGGTCCAGGAAAATATATTTTAACACCTATTCTACTAGGTTTACTCCCTTATTATTATTTATAAAAACATTTTAGTGTTGAAATGTTGTCACAGGCTTATACTGCCCAACACGTCGAAGGCATTTTTGGTTAGAGATGGATTTTTATTTGATCATTTTTGCACGGGGCTGTCCCGGTATATATCATCAGTCACGGACGCATTTTTATAATGCAA
>NC_046661.1:129914889-129918097 GCF_010883055.1 Belonocnema kinseyi
TCCAAGGAGATTATGTTGAAAAATAAAAAAAAATTTACCCAAAAAAAATTGTTTTTATACTTCATTCTAAGGACTTATTGAACTACCCTCGTACTTTAGGCGTGGATAATTTATTCCTCAAATTGTCAAGGTTCCTTTGAAGCACCTCGTGATTCAAATTACCATCCCCATTGATAGAACTGTCACGGATGCATGCACTGGTGTTAAACAAACTAAACTTTCGCTATAGTAGGCCTCCTTCCTTCTGAAATGGACCAGAAAAATGACTAGTCAAAATGGCCGCCATTTTCCTTCCTCGTTTTATAATACTGCAGAATAAATATGCGGTAATCATAACCTGCCTAAAAAAATCCAATTCGATATTTTAGCCTTACTTTGTCAATCATTGAATCAGTTTTGTTTTTGCCAATCAGATATATAATACCTAAAGTGTTCCAAAAATGTTAATTGCTTTCTTTTGAGTTGTTCTAAATTGTCCTTTATTAAAATTGTGTACTTTCTGTTTTATCTTTTAAGATTTTATTTCAAAGTTTAGTTTACATTTAACTGTAAAGTTTAATGATTTAAAATTCAAAAACTCCTTTTTCATTTGATGTTTTCAGGTTTTAATTCTTTTTTTGCATTCAGAGTTTTCCTTGAGCTTTGCAAAAATTTCACATGTGATTTGGAATTTGTGGAAACAGAATTCGACAATTTAGATACCATTTTTATTATAAAAATTCGAAAAATACAGTTTCCATGTTCTGTATTTAAGCTTTTATTTCTATTTTACTTTTTCAGAGTTTTCTTGCATGTATTTTTACAACTTTATACAACTTTTATTGCATTTCCGTCTTTTTTCGACGTACAGCTAGTTACACACTTTTATCATTGTTTCTTATTTTTATTAGATATTTAAAAATTCACCGGAGTAGAATGTCTATCCAAAGACTTATACACATTTAAAAGAAGATGCATATTAGAAGAGATAGTCGAAGTTTCGGCTGACTGATTTAATTCCTGGCTAGGTTCTGGAATGGTCTCCTAAAATAATTCCTGGTATCGATTAGATTGTGCAGGACAAGATGCAACAGGAGCATATTTCACGACCCAGAAGTTAGCTATGCATATAGATTTGAAACTTCTAGCTTGAATAAAAAATGAAATAATAGACGTAGCCAAGCACTAAAAACACCGCTGGGATCGTCTAAGCCATATCTTTAGGAGTTTTTATTCAATTTTTTCAAAATGTCATTTTTTAAACAATTACGTTGTTAATTAACATATATCCTTCATTATGAAAAAAACCAAAAGTCCTACAGAAAAAGTGAAGATAGTTCTGCATTCTCCTCGGCAATATCTCCAGGTATTTTTTTCATTTAAAAAAAAAATTAATTATTTCAACAATTATATTGTTTATAATTTGTAAAAATTTATTTAACAATTGTGGTAAGCAATTCAGAGTTGTTAAGTGAAAAATAACATACCTTGAAGTATCATGAATGAAAAAAAATTTTGAACAATGCAAAAAAGTTAGTTTAAACATTGTTTTTGCCCCCTCTATGCACACAGCTTTACAATATCCCATGGCGCATATGGATTTGATTATTTATCCTTTACTATGAAAAAAACCAAAAGTCCTAAAGAAAAAGTGAAGATAGTTCTAAATTCTCCTCGGCAATATCTTCAGGTTTTTTTACCACAATTTTGAAATTAATTTTCAAAAATTATAAACAATATAATTGTTTCAATAATTAATTTTTTTTTAAATACAAAAAGCACCTGGAGATATTACCGAGGAGAATCCAGAACTATCTTTACTTTTTCTTTAGGTGGAATTTGAAATGGATTCTGCATATTTGGAGATACATTCTTATTTTCTTAAAGATCAGATGGCCTCGATTCTGTAACAAAAATGGAGATTCGTGGCGTTTTCACATATACATTGGGAAAATACCTGCATAACATAACGTCAAGCATGGCAATTTGATTTGCCAGGGCTATTAAGAACCTAAGGTATTATTTCGTAGAATTTTTTAAATTTATTTATGTGATTTTGTTGTAGATCTTACGAATATTTTCTACTAGATGTAGAGCGTAACTGCTGCCGTGATTTGAAAAAAAACGCAGTTAACTGCAAAACAATCCAAAAAGCGGGTATTATATCTTCGGAATCGTAAGAAAAGATACGCAGGTGCATTTCTACTTGTTGACAATTTTTTAATAATTATTACTAAATTTTTAAAAAACACCGTTAATTACAAAGTCTGGTGAGTTGCAATTTGGGAGAAAGCCTTAAATGATCGTTCACTCGTCAGCTGTGGAATTTTTTTTTCGCGGATTTTCAACTCTTTGTCGATGTGTCAACTATATTACTTTAAATAAATTGAACTATTTAGCTAATTTAATAATTAAACTAGTTGCTAAGGTAACGAATAATTTAACTAAATAAGTAAAACTTAACTGATTTATATAATTTAAAAGAGATAAAAAGCATGGTCCCATACCAGCAGCTGATAGGTTAAATGAAGGTGTCAATCATAAACAACCGAATGCGGCACAGAAAAATGGAAGACAATGCTGTAACTGCATTTATTATAAGTCGCAAAATGCAAGATTATTATTCAAAGTCTGTATTTCTTATTATTAATAACGGTATAAAATTACAGAAGTTATATTGTTGAAAAATGTAATAGGTAAAAAGAAATGTTTTTAAACCTTTTAAGTTGTTCAAAGTAGAAACAATAACAGAGTTCAAAAATTTTCAATGGAATTAATAAAATTGTATAACACAGTATTATTGCATAACATAGTAATATTGTATTCGTTTGTTAAACTATCTTTAATTTTAAACCAAGTATGTTAAAAATTTTAAAATTTTTAGTCAATAATTTCAAGTTTTGCTGATACTTAATTCATTTGCAATCTATACAAATTTAATAAATAAACATGAATTAATTTCGCTATAAGTCTAGAATTTCATATTATTCGTTATTGATCGAATTTATTAATAGTTATAAGATTCTTATCCATCTTTTCGGTAAAAGAACGTTCGTTTATCATTAAAGCTGTTTAAAAGATCAGATTAAGAAATAAAAAAGAATGATTGATAATAATAATATTAATAATAATAATAATAATAAACACTCGGACTTCACCTCAGAGGTCCGGGGTTCGATCCCTGAGCCGGTACCTCTGGAAATTTTTCAATGTACCTTTACCGAGGTTC
>NC_046661.1:129918197-129926452 GCF_010883055.1 Belonocnema kinseyi
GATGTGGACTGTGACTGCACCATATATCTAGTCGGGAGTGGTGCTGGCTGAAAACAGATGATTTGGAGCGATTCGCGCGCCATCTGTTGGTCATTCTAAGGATTTATTGAACTACCCTCGTAATCACGGAACAGTTCATCAATGACGAGTTTAGGCTCAAAATGATAGAGAAGGCGACGTTTATGCTCCTTTCACAAATCGGGTCCCTCCTTAAAGCACAATTTTTTGAGGAAGAAGAAAACAGTCTATTCACTAAGACTCTAATAACTTAAAAACTAAACACGCAGAGTCGAATCAAACTGCTAATCCCATTAGAACTCTTAGACTCCAAAATCGGTACTCCATATCTAACAAAGGTCCTTACTCCGTCGAAGTAGACACCGATGGTGAGAACCCCATGGATCTCTCCGTGTAGCAAAAACTCAAAACATTGTTATCCATATTTATTGGATACCTGCACATAGAGGGATTTTTTTGAATGAGGTTCCAGACAAACTGGCTGAATTAGCCCAAAAAAATAATTCTTCTATAAACGACCGAATCCCACACACAGGCCTTTATAAATCAATCTCTTCTCAACTTATTAAATGCACTAACCTATATTTAAAGAAGGAAAGTGAAAAAAGGAACGAAGGGATATACTACTTCGCCAATTACTCCTCTGAAACTCCTGATCCGTGACTTTCTTAATTTAATCTAAAAAAATAGGACGTAGCGAACCTATAACGCATTAAAAGTAACCATTATTCACTGGCTGATAGCCTAGCAAGGACAAATTTTACAGACTCCTTTTCATGTCTGTGCGGACAAGACACGGAGCCCAGTGGGCACAAAATTTGTCAACGTTTTTACGACATCGTTACGACATCTTTAAGACATCTTTACGACATCCTATGACCATGTCTTTTCGGTGTCTTTGCGATATCGTAAAGACATCGTCATATCATACGACTTATTTACGATACCGTAAAGACACCTTAACGACATGGACAAAATATGTCGTAAAGTTGTCGTAAAGATGTCGTAATAATGTCATAAAGACGTCTCCAAACTTTGTGCCCACTGGGAGAACATCAATCACGTCATGTGGACTTGCCCTCGCTTTTTTGATTAACAGGAAATTTTTTAAAAATCTGTTATTAAAATTAAGATATTTCCACCTTTTTTGCAAGGTAGATCTTCTTTCTAATCCAAACAGCTACTCTTTTCAATTAATTATAAAATTATTAAGAAAATGTGACTTATATTTATAAGCTATATGCTTTTCCCTATTACTATGGCCAGATAGGTCTCGCTTTTATCAGCAAGGAATGACCACAGCGGTAGCCCGGAAACCCCTACAGACCTAGAGCTAAGAAAAGTTCCCAAAGAAGAAGAAGTATTATAAAATTCTTTTTGCAATTATTTATGAAAAAAGTTGACTGTCTTGAACAATTTGTTGTTTAACTTATGAAAACCAATTTGATGTGAAGGTATCATAGAACAAAAACAATCGCCTTGACAAAGAATGTGGAAAATTGATGTTTTATAAAAACTGTTTTTTTTTTGCGTTGACAATCTAAATTGCTGCATTATTAGGTTATTAAAAACAATTATTTATCTTGATTGTCTTAAGTTTGATACACATTTGGCTTCTCAATTTATAGAAACAAAATTTTCTTCAATTTAAGGAACGCAAAAACCAATTCATAGAGTGTGAAGCTGCCTAAAACAATCCAATTCGATATTTTAGCCTTACTTTGCCAATCAGTGAATCAATCTGCTGATATATTAAAAGAAAAATTTATATATTTTTTCCGTTATATTCAATTTATTAATTAATCAATTATGATGTAAAAAGTAAGTTTTGAGAAAACTATTGACAGATTTACTCCACACAGTGGTAAAATAAGAAATAATGAATCCCTTTTAATTCCTATTTTTTTAACGCGTCATTAAAAAGTATAGATTATTCTCATTGAGAGGATTTCATTTTTATACAAAAGAAAACTAAGGTCAAAGAACTAAAAAATATTACTAACATCTGCAGCCCGCGTTGAGAGTATTAAAATGTACATGTATTGGCAAAAATTGTATCGCTAGAAAATATAATAAGGGATTAATTGAGGAGATAACCTCTTTCGCTAGGTCAATAAAGAATGCGTGGAAAAACCGACATACAAAATAAAAAAGTAATAATTTACCGAACAACAATATTATAAAGCAAGGGCAGTGAGACTTGCTAAGGATTGTAATTTTTTTCTTATTTTCTGTCTCAAAATCTCTTCTGAACTTCGGGAAGAAGGAAATAAAACAGATCAATTTTAATATCTAAACAAAGAACAATGCTAATGCAAATAATTTCGTTTAAAATTTTTTAAGCATTTCTACAAACCTTATGAGAATAAATCGTAACTTACAACAATGAATAATAATTATCACATATGTTTAGGTATGAAATTAATTTTCTTATTGATACCAAGGGTTTTAAAGTTAGTATTTACACTTATAATAAAAAAAGCAAAAAAGATAGTTTTCAAAGCCGAAAAATCAGTGAAAATAGTTTTATGGGTTTATACATTATTTAGATATTTGTCGCTACCTTTTGTTCTTAGGGTTTCTAGCCAATTCTTATTATAGGCCCGAAAGTCGCGTTTATCATAAAAGTTGGACAAAGAATCTTTTAACGCCATTTTGTTGGCCAAAAGTGATATAAAAAAATTTGAAAAGAAACAACAAGGGTTATTCTGGTAGGATACCACCAGTAACGTGAAGCTATTTTTCTTGGTGGAATAAAAACAGGCGAGAGGGATGGCAGCAAAATTGAAAAAAAAAATCTTCAGTAACATATGCATTTAGGGCCAAACATATGTTTGTTTACTTTAAATATACTTTTTATTTATTTGATATATACATATGTGTATTTTATTTTTAATTCTTTTCTCATATAAAAATAGCTATTTAAGATATTATCCGTCAACAAACCCCAAATTACAGTTGTACCATAATTATGAATTTATTGGCTGTGAATGATCTGCTCAATGGTAATCTGAAGATTCACGGATTTAACGGAATTCACGGAGATCGTGGAATTCACGCGATTCATGGAATTTAACTAATTCGTGAAATTCAAGAAAATCTTGAAATTCCTTGAATTCCGTGAAATCCAAGAATTGCATAAATTCTGTGAATTTCGTGAATTCGATAAACTCCTTGAATTCCTTCGATTTCATAAATTTCTTAGAATTTCGCGAATTCCTCGAATTACATAAATTTCTTAAATTCCATTCATAATTCCGTGAAGTTCATGAATGGCGTAAATTTCGCAAATTCCTTTAATTCAATGAATTACGTGAATTTCTTTAAGTCCATGAATTCCATGAATTCCGTGAATTCTATAAATTTCGCGAGTTCCCTGAATACCATAAATTCTGCGAATTCCGTGTCTTCTGTAAAATTTTATGAATTCTGCGAGTTCCATAGATTTTATGAATTCCTGCATTTCCATGAATTCCGTGAATGTCATGAATTCTTGTGAATTTCGTGAATTCCGGGAATTCTTTTAATTCTATGCATTCCGTGAATTCCATTAATTACGTGATTCCTTGTGTAAAATTTTCGTCTTATAACCGCTTTAATGCATGTATTGAAATGCTGGATGGTGACTTCACGATTTACAACACTTACAACACAGGTATTACAATTTTGTTAATCCAATACCATTTTTTCCATTTTACCTTACGCTTGTAGTGTAGAAGTCTTATCCTAGTTTGAGTAAGACTTTTTGTACATCGTATAGACAATATTCGTAGCATATACAGCTAAATCGAATAAATAAACAAACGTTTTTTACAGAATGACATCTTAAGATCATAATAGCCCCGAGAATTTCAAACCCAAACCTTCTCGTCGTAAGGTGCGCTATTATGATTGACACGTGAATAAGGCAAGGTAAAATAGATTAATTGTGTGAATACATTATCTCGGTGGAGATGATGTAGCTTGTTGACAAGTTTTACTAGATTTCCTTGTCATTGTTTCAATCAAATTAAAAATGTTACAAAATCGCATTCTTTTATTAAACTTTTCTATTTATTCAATTCCACATTTCTATAACTTGATTTTAAATAATATATACAACAGTGCGAGACAAAAAATACGATTTTTTGTGCTATTGACTTTCTCCCCTATTTTTTAATTTAGTATAGAAATAATTGTGCGATTGTCCGTAAACAAAAAATGTTTAAACCCTGGTCCAAGGCCTTCAATGCTAAAAAGTGTTAATTGTTTCTCTTGTGTAAAAATCATAAATAATTTAAGTAAAAGTAACATGTTTATTAGTAAAATTATGATATGCATCACTGAGAATAATGTTGGTCTAATTTCATCAGGAATACTACTCTTAAACGTGAAAAATGACACTCTTTAAGATAGATGTACCTTAGAAATTTGCAGCCTTAAATGGTTAAAAATTTTCTGAATAAAGTATAAGAATGTGTGCCCGTGATAAAAAACTACACTTGAGATTAAAAATTTAACCCCAAGGATGATACTTTGCTTCTTTCACAGTTCTTCATCTAATTTCTCATTATCTTTTAATTATTTGATGATGGAATGAGGTCTGGTTTTCAGCTTTTTAACCATTCTTGCCCAATTTTTAATATAAGCTAATACAAAGTAGAGTACCATTCTTATATTGCAAATAAATTGTTATTTAAAACCTCTTCAAGAAGTGTTTTTTCAGTTTTTAAAAGTGATTCTGTTAAATAAAGCTTTTATCAATTCTGTGATGTAAATTTATTTAAAAACCAAAGTATCTAAATAGTTTTGTCTAAAAATAATGTAACGGAATAGGTATAAGTTCATATTCTTTACAGAGGGTAGTTAATGAATTCTAAGGGCAGTATCCTAGTTTTCATGAGGTGATATTTCTTGTAAAGGTAATACGGTATTTTACCATTCTTTTATTAAAGGGCCCAAAATCGAAGCTGAACTTCATTTAAAATTTCTTAGAAAAGACTATGAAATATTAAAACAATATTCCTGAAGTCATCATATATCTTTCCTGATGAGAAATAATGTTTTCATTCAAGGTTGAAATTGTGCAAGGTATACGAAAAAATCGCATTATAAATTTACAACCCCTACAGAAGGTGATTTTTCCACTTTTACGGATATTATTCTGAATATTCTTAGGATAACATTATTATAGTGGTACTTTTCATCGTTTAAAGCCTTGGACTTAGGGTTGGACGTTTTTTTTTTAAATTTCTGCAAAATGCGTAATTATTTTTTTGACAACCCTAGTTCAGAACTTACGGGACCTGACAATCAAATTTTTTCTATGTATAAAGTTCTGTAATTATCTGAAAAATGGATAAAGCACAGACGGGTGAGAAAATGAGTACATTGCAGAAATTTAAAAATCCCGGGTGTCAACCCCGATAACGAATACAGTAAGATCAATAATAAAACGAAGCAAAAGTTTGCAAAGCTTTTTTCTGTCTTTCAGTAAATATGCATCACTCTTAACAGAAATAACTATTCTAGAGCACACACAAAAATTATTTAAAAATTATCATGCTAAACCGTACATAACTAATGTTTATACAAGTTAGCATTTTATTTAAACGAGTGAAAAAAATCAATTAAGTTAATCTCTTTCAAAATTTGTAGGGCGTGTTGAACTTAAAATTTCTTCAATTTGGATCAAAGAAGCAGATAATTTTTGAATTGTTATAAAAATCCAATTTTGGTGCTTTAGAAAATATATTTAGAGTCATACTATTTTGCAAAGTAATTTTGTGTAATAAATTATAGAAAAAGAGTGAACCCAGAAAAGTTTTTTTTTTCAACCATCAGTAATTTCGGCTGACTAAACACATATGCAATTTTGAAAAAGCTCCGGATAAGTAAAAACTCTAAACTATCTTTTCAAAATTTTCACACTGGACATTTGTTAATTTAAAATCAGTCACGAATTGCTTGCTACTATTTCAAATATTATTTATTAATGATGTCACATACAAAAAGTACTTACGTCAATCGCAAACATTGAAAATAATTAAATGGAAAATATTACCATCAACATTAAATCTCCTGAAAAACTTTTTTTTTTAATTTATACAAAATTTTATGGTAACTTTAATCTTCTATAGGTAAATCAATTTGGTTTTTCTGTTGCTTCAATAAATGCTTCAAAATGCAATGATCATCGTAAAAACGATTTCACTATCCTCTAAACATTTTCCTTGAATCTGTAATAAATGGACTCGATCATTAACTATTACTTTTAAAAATATTATTTAATAATTTATTTATTATTTATAATTTGTTATATATTTAATAATTTCATGAAAGAACAAGTGAAATCGTTATTATTATTATTTGTTTTAAATCATGATGCGTAATTGTGTATACAGAAGCGAGAATGGAACACGTGAGACATTTTAGACCTAATGTATGTTTTTATATCAAAATGTGTCTAATTTTTCATTGTAAATACTTCATAGATATATGTGAAATTTTTATTTACAATTGTAGTAATCTGGCAAGTTTGTGTATAGTAAAATAAGATCTTAAGCAATCATGTGTTTGCTTCAGACTTTACATCAAGTTTACATCGTAACTCTAAGGAATGAGCCATAATTATTTCAGATGTTTTGTAAATAGTCAATAAACACAGGACAAAAAGAATCTGTTTTTTTTTTGTTGCAATTAGTAGTTTTTCCTCTTTAATTAGTAGCTTAATATTTCGAACAACCGAATCAGTAAATTTCAACTAATCTTTATTGGCTTAATTTTGTTAGAGAATTGAAACCCTAATTTGGAGATATTTTATTGTAAATCTCCTAATTTTTCAATCAGATACATTACCACACTTAAATTAATCAGTCTTTGATACTTTTTCAGAATTATTTTTGTATGTAGATTAAGTTTGCAAGTGTAAATTTACAAAGGTTTCCAATTTAAAAATACAGAACACGAAGAAGGCTTCTGATTTGATATCACATAATTTCAATAAAAACTTATTGAATACAAAAAAGGAAGCCATGTAAAAATTTATTAGTGAAATCAATGGGATAACTAAAATTAAAGCTTTTTCCATTTAGGTAACAAATTATATTTGTTATATTTCAGTTTTTTTCCCCTTATATTAATAGCCAATAAATATAGAAAATAATCAAAATCATGACATTTTGGTTTTTTAGGCCCATACGGAAGTTTTTTTGTCCGAATTTCTTTAAGGATTGCTCAAATTGAATAAATGAAAATAAAGAATAAAATTTGCTACGTTCTCGTATTGCCAATTGGAAAAACCTAGGCAATGAAAAAACATGCAGAAAAATTTGCTATTTTTTTTAATTTGGGCCTTTATGTCTATGATCCCTTTAATTGAGGTTGCTTGCCGACTGCTTTTTAGATTGATTTTTTTAATGATTCTGTTTTGTAGTTAAATATGGAAAGAGGGCGGTAATCCTCTTATCAGTGTTCAGCAAATAATCATAGCACGTGCTGTATACACAATAGGATATTTCTTCTCATTAAAATTCAGTTTATTACATCTATCATCAAGGTTAGGTAATGTTTACCCATCCCCACTGTTTTACAGAGAAAGTTTCGTAATCCTCAGTACAAATTGTAGTGGAATTTTTCCAAATTTATCAGTTAGGCCTACGATATCCTTCACTAGAAAACATAATGATTCTTACTGGAACTTTACTTTTAACAATGACAGTTTGTCTGCTGGATTCTGTTGGTAAGTGCAATAATTTGGGGTTTTCATTTTTCGTAACGAAGAAAAAATAATTTCTTAAAATCAACACGAACTGAATCCTATATTTTTCATTTTTTTATATAAGACTGGTCTCTACCAAAGTTAAGCTAATTGGATAAGCTTAATAGGGTGCTAATTAGGGTGGTCCAAAGATGCATGGCAAAATTTTGTTGCATGCTTGAGGGCAACGATGAAACGATCCCCCTCCCCCCCCCCATTTGATTCCAAATCCGAAAAAAGAAATTCCCAAATTTTTTGTTTTATTATTTTTTTATTTTAATTGTAACGGAAAATTATGGGGGCCTGTAGAGAATTATCCAACAAAGAATTTCATCTCGTAGATATATGGGTTTGACACCCCTAACACACCCGCATGAGTACCTGAAAACTACCCTTGAAACAAAAAATGTCAATTCTTCATGAAATCGACCTTTTGAACAATACATTTTCGTCTTTTTTTACTTCAAATTATTAATATTCGTCTAGTGAAATATTTATT
>NC_046661.1:129926552-129928528 GCF_010883055.1 Belonocnema kinseyi
TGAAATTGTGGGGATCGCTGCCCTCTAAAGAAGAAAAGCGTTTTTGAGCCACCCTAGTGCTAACTGCTTTTGGACATTATAGCTAATAATTAGAAGTCACTTATATTAAGGTGAAATCTTATAGACAATTCGTTTTGTTATACTGTAAACCGTAAGACTTCATGTATCTGAGAAAAATTCAATGCACTATCTATTATATTAAAAACAAATAATGCCAAAGTAATCAGAAAAAAAATCTTTTCGTCTTTATTCGCTTGTAACTATTTTATAAATTTATCTGCGAAATAATCACAAATCTCTACTTATTTACAGAATCTAGACCAAGTGGTCCTGCAGAAAATAATGATAATAATAACAATGAAAGGCCAAATAATGCAAGCCCTCATCAACATCAACGCCAAACATTCGCCGGAAATATTATCGACACTAGTCGTATGACGACACGTCCTCCTCGAGTAGCTTATACTGTAGATTCAAGAAATCGCCTTCACAAACATTTCGAATATAGGTCTGCTGGAGGATCGATAAATATCGACATTTGTCAAACTTCGCAACCTAGAAGACCAACTCAACGTGCACAAGCTCAACCACCAGTGCAACTATCCCAACCACCGGTGCAACAACACGAACAACTGGTGCAACAAGGCCAACCACCGGTGCAACAACGCGAACAACTCGTGCAACAAGGCGAACAACCAGTGCAAGAAGGCGAACAATCGGTGCAACAAGGCGAAACATCTGGGAAACAAGGCCAATCACGATCGCCAGGACGTCCATCAGGCCATCAAGATAAAAAAATGAAAATTTAATAACGTAAAATAAGATAAATATAAGAATTATATGTAATATTTCTCAATAAAAAATCAAAATCAAATAGTTTACCCTAACGCTAGTTATCAGTTATTTTTTGAATACATCAGTTAATTATTTTTGAATTTGCATCAAACCTTTTGGATTTAATAAAACATTATAAAGTAATAGCTACAGGACCTATATCCCCGAGGATCACGTGACCTTGCAACTAGTGGAGGGTTAAGGGTCTAATGAAACTATAGACCTGGAGAAGTTGAACTAGAAGACTCTAGTCTGCGGGATCTAAACTAGTAGCGATCCTTCCAGGGCGTAATAGTAAAACCCAGTAGAATTTCGAGAACACGAGTTCTCATAATTCCAAGCCATAATGTGACCATCGTGTAAAATGGGGGTCGGACTTAATGCCTGATACTTGGGCGTGATGTTCTTACTACTAAACTGTGTCGGTACAATCGGAGAAGTACATGGAGCCATTGGAAAACATGACTGACTACAGGTAGGCAATCTTCAAGGAAATGACTGACGACGATTGAAATAGTTCTATCGTAACATAGAGGAGTAGTGGCGTTCTAGTTCTTATTATTATTACACAATTTAGCCATTTCCCCTTCGGGGTAGGCGTGACTCACTCGGCAGGGGAAAGGAGTAGTGTGTGGAAGGGATAGAGATTTTTTTCAGATTGATTGAGAATTCTCGTGCTATTTAAGTAAATCACACGTTCGTTCCGCAAAACCGCTCCGACCCAGGTTGCTGATCAATCTCTCTAGCACTCACCCCAAGCGAAGAACCTCACGAAGTCGTTATGTAAGGTTCCTCACTTGAGTCCATTAATAGCCAAGGTCTTTGTTTCAGGCGTCATTCACTCTACTGACACTCTTTTTATTAACTATTTGCCGCCATACTTTCCTGTCCTGGCATACTTCTCTAGCTTCTTTTATGTCCATGCATTTTTTGCATGCAGGCTCTCGAGTTTCTGTGACTTCTTATGTCTCTTCTAAGTAGGGTCTCATTCGGACATTCTAACCATTCTTTCCGCGGTCTACCTCTGGGTACGCTACCAATTACTTTACCTTGATACACTTGTTTCGTTAGTCATTCATTTGGCATTCTCTCAACATGTCCGAACCATCTTAACCGATTTCTTTCCCATGTGTCTACTAGCG
>NC_046661.1:129928628-129932973 GCF_010883055.1 Belonocnema kinseyi
GCTTTATTTGACATATTTTTACTTCTGATAAGGGGACCTGCTCTACCAATAACCTTCTTACCTTCATTTATTCGTCTATCTAATTCCTCATCTATCTTCCCGGCTCTAGTAAATAAGCTACCAAGGTATACGAACTTATCAACTTGTTCAATTCTTTCATCATTTAATAGAATATTGCATAGTGTTTTTTCACTCTTTCCTTCGAACACCATAGTTTTTGTTTTATTTGCGTTAATTTTGAGGTCCATGCTCTTCATGCTTGCATCTAGTTTATTCAACATTCTTTGTAGGTCTTCGAAAGACTCTGCCATAACAACCTTATCATCTGCGGACGCTAACCCTCGTACCCTTACTGTTTCGAGATCCACACCCTCTTCGTCGAAGAGAGCTATTCTTAAACACTTGTCCATAAATAATACAAATAACCATGAAGACATAACGCATCCTTGTCTAACTCCTTGAATAATATCGAAACAGTCACTCAGTTTCCCATTCACTCTTACACTTGCTTTGCTACCTGTATATATTGTTTTTATAGCTTGTAGGATCCATCTATTGACTCCATACTCTTTCAGGACATCCCAATGTTTACTTCTATCTACCTTCTCAAAAGATTTTTCTAGGTCAACATATGCACAGAAAACTTTTTTTCCTACTCTCAAACTTTTTTCTGTTATTTGCCTTAAGCTAAATATTTGATCCGTACATGACCTTCCTGGCATAAGCCTACTTTGGACTTCCCAAATCTTTGCTTCTGTTATTTTCATTACCCTAAGAATAACTATTTTTGAATATATTTTACTTACGGTGCTTAATAAGCTAATCCCTCTGTAATTATTGACTCGATTTTATCTCCCTTTCTCTTGTATATTGGTACGATAATAGCTTCTTTCCAATCGTCTGCGACGTCTCCCATCTCGAAACATAAATTTATCAATTCGCACAGTTTATGTGGTATGCACGCGCCACCGTGTTTAAGCATTTCAGCGTTAATACCGTCTACCCCGGCAGCCTTACCGTTTTTCAAGTGCTTAATTATATCCCTAACCTCAGTGACACAGACTTTTTCAATTGAGTTTTCCATCGCATCGTGTTCAACATCGCAGTTGTGGTGTCCTATAGCTTCGTCTCCGAAATGTCTCCTAAAATAGTCTCTGAAAGCCTCTAGTATTCCGTCTGTATCATATACCATTTCCCCCTTCTATTTCTCATATTGACAATTTCTGTACTTTTGTTTCCTTTCATTTTTTTATAAAGTAGTTTCCTGCTTCCTTCAAAGTCGTTTTGTATTTTTATCTCTTCTTCTGCTCTAATTGTATCTTTACTTTCATTAACTAGTCGTTTAAGTATCCTGTTTTCGCGTCTTTAATAATTTCTACGTCTATTTCTTTCCTCATTGCTAAGACCTGCGATGTTCAAAGTTCTCTTGTACGCTTCTCTTTTTGCTTTTTGGGCAGCCTGAATTTCATCATCCCACCACGCATCACCAGAAATTCTTCCTACAACTGCGGTACCACACACTTCGATCGTACATCTAACAAGGATATCCCGTAACATTGTCCAGGCGCCCTCTAAATCTTTGTTTTTATACGGTCCTCCCATGTTGCCCTATCTATGCTTTCGATTATCTTATTTTGAAAATCTATGCGCACATCCGGTTTCTGTAGGTTCTCAATTTTGATTCGCGTTTGGTTTGCTTTCTTGGGTCTCTTTTTTCTCCAACCCCGACCTAAGTTAATTTTTGAGATCATAAGGTAATGATCAGTATTGCATTCAGGACCCCTCATGACTCTTGTATCTTTGACTAACTCTCTAAGTCTTTCATCCGCAACAACAAAGTCAATTATACTGCGGCTATTTCCTTTAGACCAGGTGTACATGTGGATTATTTTATGCCTAAACCAAGTATTTGTAATAAACAGACCCCTTTCAAAGCATTGATCATCTAGTTTATCTCCGTTATAGTTTGTTCTTGGATCCCCAAAATTACCTAATACTCTTTCTGTATCCCGATTTTGGATGCCCACCCAACCGTTCATGTCTCCTAGTAGAATTATTCTTTCCCCATGTTCGCAGATGTTTATTGTGTCATTAAAAGTGTCCCAGAAGGCGTCTTTTACTTCTCTAGGATCACTATCAACCAGCGTTTAGCATGTTATAATAAATAGTCTTCTGATTCCTACTTTCATTCTAGCCCACAGCAGTGTGGGAGACACGAAGCCATGGTTTCCGAGATGCTGATTTGCTCTTTCATTCAAAATCAGACCTACTCCTTGTTTACCATGTGATTCACAGTCTACTCCTGACCATATTTCAAATCCGCCTTTCAACACGCCGTCTTTTATGTCTTTAGTTTCGCATCCCTTTTTCTTTGTTTCGGGCACACATAAAATATCTAGTTTCTTCACTCCATAGTTTCACGCAATTCTTTTACCTTGAGATCATTTACTCCCGTAGTCTTCCAAACACCCAGTCTCCATTCGTCGCCTGAAACATGACCTTTAGATTTTCCGTGTGCATGCCTTTTGTCATTAAAAGTTCCCGTCCTTTCCAAAGCTATTTTGTAGTTTGTATTATCCATTGTTTAGATTATACGCCCAACTAACACCTTTATGCAATAAGTTTATTTTCTCATTCGAAATCTCGATTATGCGCCCTTGAATTTGTCTTCAGAAGAGGCATTGAATATTGGGGCATAAAAAATAGATAAATTAGAAACGAAATGGAAACAGAACGCCATGCATGGCAAGCAACCTAAAACATCAGATCATTATGAAGTGGATAGTGAAATATCCAATATTTGACTGAAAAGGGGCGTCCTGTTTCCATAAGCATGAGGATTCGTCTTTTCTTTTCAGGTCAGGGTTTTCAGTACCAAAAATTATCCCAAACACATGTTACTTTAAGACGTGGTTGAACGGTACCGAATATGTGGAGATACTATTGAATCCATTAAACACATTATTGATGGTCGTTGTGTAATGGGTGAAAAAGAATACACTCTTTTAAAATATGGCTGACTTTTTGTAGATACATTCCAGTGTTTGTTTTAGAAAACCAGGAAGAGGAGATCTCATAATCGAAGTTGCTTGTCCATTTCACAAAAATTTGCAAGCCACATATAAAACCAAGATCCATAAGTATAACAAGCTAAGGTACGAAGTAAAGATAATATGAAGGAATGTGGAACTTGCATCCATTCATCCTATTGGGATTTCGATTGAAGGCAATGTGCACGAAAGGTAAACTGAACATCTTGCCACATTGTAAGGAACTTCCTAAACCATCAGGCAGCAGACGACTAAAAATCTGGTAACTCTAAGAAAGAATCCTGAGGCAACGAATGTCACCTACAAGGCTCGCGGTCGCCGTGTAAGGACAGCAGCAGGAATATATGAACTCCAAACTACTAATTTTGTACCTACTACAACTGCGTTACGAAATATTACAAACATCGTAGTAAATTAATTTCTAAGGTCTTAATTTCATCATGGACTTTGATCTTGGAGCCCGTACTTCAGGTTATTTTTTATGTAATTTTACCAAGGTTGTGGTGGTTTAGATCCCGCCTTAAGCTGCAGGTCCCCTCAGAATGCACTTGGCTGTGACTCAGTTCGTGGATGGTGGGCTTGAAAACAGGCTCAATAATAAGTTTATTTTTTACTTTTCTAATTTTGTGTACAGTATAACCAAGGTAAGAAAGTTTTAGGAAGGGAGTGATCTAGGAAAACATCTGATAAATTATCATAAATTATAGGGAAAGTATTGTTAAAGTCTATCTAAGGAGTATAGTGGCAATATGACTGAGGTATAGATAAGGTATAGCTGATCTACAGTCAAAGTATGGCTGAAGTTCTCGTTTATCTTCTAAGTACAGCTCAGGTATGTATATTAGATACAGCCGTATTATTGCTCATGAAAGATAATTGGATATCTGAAATACATGAAAATAAAAATCCAGAATCATGATTTTCAAAATCTAAAAGAAAATTTCCTGTAACTTTTAAAATATGTAATAATGAGATGAGTAAAATGTTATTCATAAAATAAAGTGTCTGTTTATTATCTATTATTAAAACGAAGGACATTTAAAGTTTGCGTAATATATCGTCCACTGTAAGAGGCTTTAGTTTTCTGGAAAACTAAACATAAAAATAAACGAGAGTATCCTAGAATAGTTAGTTGCATTACTGTCATCTTTGGAAGAGCACAAAGTAAATAATATAATCTTTAAACATCGTATAAGATGTGCATTATTATTTTAGGTTGGAATTCTGTAGGCTCGCATAAGACATTTTTAACGAGATCATTCCAATGATTATAAATTCTATCATAATACTAAGTT
>NC_046661.1:129933073-129936593 GCF_010883055.1 Belonocnema kinseyi
CCCTCTTCAGTTAAGAAACAGAAAATCATTACTAGAATCTGGGCCAAGCAGGAAAAGTAAAGGTATTAGTTTCTTGGTGTTGGTGTCATCTGACTTACATAAATGGATACCTTGAAATAATTAAGATTTAGACAAATTAGAAGTTTATTCGTCAAATAAAGAAGTAAATTGTACGATTCTCTAAATATGTTCTCTTAAATAATACTCGTGTTCTAATTACTTAATCTCTGTTTAACCTCCTCCTCTCGTCTTGAAAACGTGATAGATAACACCAATTATCATAACTTGGTTCTTATTTTTATTAGCCCTGAAGCTCTGAGCCTCCCCTCCCCTTAGATCCGCCACTGTTTAATTGTATCTGATGAGAATTTTTATATTCAATAATTATATTTCATCAATAAATTTAAACTTGATTTTAAACATCCCAGCGTCTAAAAAAGTCCCTTATTATTAATCTAGATAATATCGATTGAAATAGCATTATAAAATATTAGTTATAATTTTACTGCTTTTACTAACAACATTAAATCAGATATTCGAATAATAATCTTAATAGATACCCGCGAGGAAAAGTTGTACATAGTGGAAAATATGATGTACAATTTTTATTTTTTTTGTCCAAAAAAATTATAAAATATAAAAAAATTTTCGCCTGGGTGGAAAATAAAAGCGCTTTACATACTTGAGGAGGTGCTAGCACAACCTCCACTCAGTGGCGCCACCTATAAAAACTCAGTAATTATTATAATAAGATGAACGATTAGAGGAGATTTTTTTCTTTTTTTTTCTCCCCAATGACTAAAACGCTATCCCTAAATCAAACATACCTACCCCTGGTGATGCAAAATGTTATTAAAGTGTAAAAACAAGCCTAAAAAATATAAATGTAATTCAAAACTTTACATTTATTATTTTAAACTTGAAAATTTACCCCTTTTGAACGTTCCCTTTAAAAATACTTCACCGTTGACATATAATGCTTGTCCAAAAAACTACCCCTAAGTCATATCTATCTACCCCTCGTGATAAAAAATGTTCGAAAAGTGTAAAAACAATTTTAAACAAAGCAAATATGATTCGCAACAGAAAACTAATTCCCTAACGCTTGAAAATTTACCCGTTTTATAATATCCCCGAAAACTACCCTTTCATATGAATGTACCTATACTAGCGAAACTTAAATATACTTACATAAAACCTATCATAAAAAATAATATTTAGAACACACTTTTAGGGGAGATTTTTTGCTCCTTTTCCTTTCCGACAACATATAATATGTAAATCAAAACACTACTACTACTACTACTACTACTACTACTACTACTACTACTACTACTACTACTACTACTACTACTACTAAGATGATTCAGACTTTTGCTGAAAACTGATTTTTTTCTCCTCGAAAATAAAGTACCTAAACTTTTTACTACTCGAATATTAGTTTTCTGATTCTATGTTGCTCAAAATTAAAATACTGTATTTGTTTTCTACTTGAATTTAAATTTCTAGATTATTCTAATGCTCAAATTAAAGATTCCGGATTTTTTGCAACTTGAATTTGGAGTACTGGATTTTTTTGCTATTCAAATTTGATGTCCTATATTCATCTAATACACGAATAAGAGATTCCTAATTTTTATTTGCTTCTCGAAAATAAGGTATCGGATCTTATTCATGGTGCTTCCCTTGAAATTAAAGTACTGATTTTAAGTTATTCTGCTGCACGCATAACAGATTCCCAATTTTTTTTCTCTTTGAAAATAAAGTTTCGAATTTTTTTGCTGCCAATATCAAGTTCTAAATTATTCTGCTACACGAAAAATAGATTGCTGATTTTGTTATGCTAAAAATTGAAATACTATGTTTTTTCCTACTTGAATTCGAAATTGTAGATTCTTCTGATACTCGAAATATACATTCATTTTTCTATTCGAATTCAAAAGTCTAAATTATCCTGCAACGCGAATAAAAGATTGCTGATTCTTTGGATCCTTGAAAGTAAATTATTTATTGTTTTTGCTACTTAAATATTAGATTCTCGATTTTTTTGCTGCTTACTATTTAATTAATAAATTTAGATATGCTTAGAGTTATTTACGAGTCAGCAAAATTCATTGCGAAATTCACTGATTTTGTAGACTGTATACACTAAGGTAGTCCAAAAACCCGACTTGCGAATAGAGGGACAGCCACTTTCCTATTTTGTGAGGTTGCCGGAAAAAAAATTTCCTCCAAGTTTGAGCCAAATCGGTTAATATTAAGACGTGCCGCAATGGCCCTGAAAATACCATAAGATTAACATGGAGAAATTTTGATTTTCGGAAAAATGCGATTCAGGTTTCTGGATTTAAAGTTAGCTTGCGGGAGATATTAAGAATTTGTTGGGGAGTCTCTAATGAATTTTTTCCATTTAATTACTTTAAATTTTGATGCCCCCCAACCCCTCTTATGGAGCCCCAAAGATGCCCCAAAAATCTGAAATTGACATTTTTGCCCAAAATTGACACATACATGCCCTGTTTTTCCCTTTTTTGCCATCAATCATTTTTTTCGTCAAGTGGAATGTTTTGAAGTATTTGTCAACTAATTAAAAATTGTTTAAACACTTTATTTTTGTTTATATAATTTTTTTTCACTCACTCATTAACAGCTAGATTTTTTTATGTTTGAGTGGACAATTGGTCATTTTCAGAAATAATTATCTTTGTTTGAAGCATTTAGTATTTGTTTAAACAATTTATCATTATTTAATTGTAACTTTTTTTTAAAAAGAGGTATGAGACTCTAATTTTTTATTTAGTTAGCTTTTCTGCTTAGTATTAAATTTCTACGTCATTTAGATACAAGTACCTTATTTTCTAATAAATTCTTATTTGCTTAAATAAATTTTGTTTGTTTCAATCATTTTTTTTTAAATAAATGTTTGAAATTTCTGTTTTTAAGCGATTATTGTGGTAATTTGTCATTTTAAAGAGCAAAATTTTTGGTATAAACCATTAATGTATTGTTTAATAAATTTTAAACATTAATTTGGCAATGTATTGGAAATTGTGATTAAAAAATCTGATTTTTTCTCAATTTAATCAAGTATATCGCTTATTGTTAAATATTCAAACTTTAAACAAATGCTTTAAATAACTAATATTTGTTCATAAAATGTTTTACATTGGCCATGAAAAGTTTATTTTTTTAGTAATACTTCATTTTATAAGAATTGCATTGAATTTTGTCGTTCTGAAATTATTTTTAAAATTTTTTTCTTCAAATCACCTTCGTAGACACACTCGTTTTTGCTCTGAAAGCTCAAAGTAAGTTTTTGTTTTATATATATTGATCCCGCAAATTAGCTGTTAGTATTCTGAAAGGAATAAAAAATCTTTCTATTTTTTGAACGTCACTGGAAATCGAAACAAAAAAATTTGCTTTTAACAATGAAAAATTTACCACGATAATTAAAAAAACAGAAATTTCAAATTAAAAACAAATACTAAATGCTTGAAACAAAGATCATTATTCCTAA
>NC_046661.1:129936693-129941930 GCF_010883055.1 Belonocnema kinseyi
AAATAAAAAAATATTAGAACTCCTGTACTTGGCGAAAATTTTTCACGCCTAGAGTTTTTGATGAAATATACATGATTTAAAAGCAATTTCAATTCTCGAAATCAAAACAAGTTATGGAATCGCTCGTTTCGTTTCACGTGCAAAACGAGCGAAAAAGAATAAACAGAGTCTGAATACCTAGAAAAAAATTTATTTATCTTTACTGAATGTCACGAGCAGTCGATTTAGACCAGCATTAAATTTTCCACTCTATTATCTCGGTAAAGGATATTTGTTTCCATTATTTCCTTCTAAAAGAAAAAATGTGTTAGTCTGACTTTTAAGGAATAATTTAAGGATGTTGTGTGATTTTACAGAAAAAGAATCATTTTATACATCATAATTTTCCCTGATATAATTAGGGCTTTTAGTATATCTAGGTTTGTTCTATATTTTTGAGACTATTCGAGATAATTAAAATAATTTAATAATGACAGCAATGAAATAATTATACAAATAACGTATAAGGTCCATAAAACATTTTTTAAGATAAGATTATGAAATAACCTAAAATGTGGAAAGCATTATATTTGACATAACCTCTCCCACTCTCTATCCAATGACAGAACTAGACTATGATAGTAGCGGTGTGACAAATGGAAAAGTTTAATAAAAGAATGTGTATGTTTGTCTGTATTTCTCTCTGTCTTTTGTTTGGTTCGTAATAACGATAACTCTCGAAGAAATAAAAATATGAAATCCGGCTTTCACACACTTTGCAGGTGTTTATCCTTAGAAATTTCCTTGTATAAATTTATTTGAGGATTACGAATTTAATTTTTATAAAAGACCTACTTGTAACCATTTTTGATAGACCCCACATTTTTGGTTTTATTAATTGAAAATATCATGAAAAAAATGTGAAAAAATCGAAAATTCGAAGATTCATCCAAAACATGTGAAATACAAAAAAGGTTTCCAAGGAGAAATTGTAGCTTTGCAAAGTTCTATACAATTTCTTGCGTCTATTTTTACATTTTCATCAGAGAAGGTATAAGAGTTGTGTAAACTTTTACCCCTCAATTTTTGTCAAATTTCCACGTTTTGAGACCCTCTGAAACCGAAAAACAGGTTTTTACGAATGTATCTGTATGTCTGTCTGTGAATACGATAACTTTCGAAAAAATCAATCTATTGGATTACCCTTTGACACACTCATTTAGTGTCCTAAACTAAAGTTCAAGTTCATTAGCCAGCCATTTTGGATGAAAATTTAAAAAGTGGGCACATTTTGAATATTTTTTAGACCACTTTTTTGAAATTTCCAAATTTCTCTGTACGGTTATTTATAGTATTAAAAAAGTTGAACAATTCACCTTAATGACTTTTTTTTAAAAATCGAAAATTATCAGAGTTAGAGCATTTTCAAAATCCAAAAAAACAAATTAAAATGAACATTTTAAGCCAAACAGCGCATGATACAATAAAAAGTTAAGAGAAGAAAAACTTTTCTTTTTGAAATCGCTACAAGATCTTGATAACAATTTTTTGAATTTGGTCGAAAAGATGAAAATTCCAAATTTGATCGTACCAAAAAAAAATAAAATATCCACCAATTCCATTTTTTGGTTAAACTATACAAGATACGAAAAAAATGAAAAAGCTAAAATTACAATCACTGGAAAAAACTACAAATTTATAATGAATCACTTTTTGACACAAGTTGCGAAAAAATAAACAAACTAAACGTGTGGAAGACGGTACTCGGTACAGTAAAATGTGTAATAAAAAAATCGTTTGCCTAAATAAGATCTAAAATTTTGATTTTTACATTTCTTTGATAGAGCACACGCTTTTTACATTCACACTATAATGTGAAGGTATTGGTTTCATACGAAAAATGACTTTCGCGGATTCCATCAAATATCGACATTTGAGATTTCCTCAGAAGGAACAAAAAGTTTGCAGGTTGGCATCTGCCTGTCGTTGTCGTACGGCTATTTATAGCACACGAAAATGTTAACAATTTATCTTGATGGATTTTTTTGATAACAAGAAAATTATCACAGTTATGGCTTTTTCAAAATACAAAACGAAAATGAAAATTCTAAACCTATCTATAATTTAAAAAAAAATCAAAATTTCATCTTTTAATCGCACAAAAAATACTGAATTATTACCTTCTCCTCATAATAAGAAGGTATTGTTTTATGGGAAAACTGACTATCGCGGATTTCTTGAAATTTTCACTTTTCGAGAATCCTTAATTCCCAAAGGAACCGGTATTACGATGACGTCTGTCGGCCTTGTCATTATCGTCGTTGTTATTGTAGTCTGTAAACACAGTAACATTTGAAGTAATTATTTTATTGAATTTCCCTTTGAAACACTTTATAAGGATATGAAAAGAAAGGACGATTTCGTTAGCCAGCTATTTTAAATAAAAATGCAATAATTTGGAGCATTTTCAAAATTTTTAAGACCACTTTTTTAAGATTTGAAATTTTCATATAGTGTCGTTTATAGTTTAAAAAAATATGAACAATTTATCTTGATGACTTTTTTTGATAACAACAAAATTACCAGAGTTATAGCGTTTCCTAACTTAAAAAAATAATAATAATAAAAACGAAAATGACTATTCTATGTCATTCAACGCACAACATGAAAAAAGTCAACAAAAGAAAAATATTAGTTTTTAAAGACCTACACGATTATCATAAGAACTTTTTGAATTTTGTTAAAAAATCCAAAATTCAAATTTTTCTCGCACAAAAATGATGTATTATTACATTCTTATCATAATGAGAAGGCATTTGTTTTATGTCAAAACTTTCTATCGCTAAATAATCTGAATAAATGTATTATAAGTTTGATACAGAAGTGTTAAACATAATATAGGAAAGTTAAAATTTTGGACAAAATCGAGTGCGAAGCACGAGATACGTGATGAGAATGTGTTCGTTAAAGCCGAAGAAGCTTTAACAAAGGAGAATTCACAATCACCAAATTACAGTTGTCGATGTTTGGTTCGTTAACCTTATAGGTCTGTGCACAAATGTGGGGCAAATACAAAGACCGAGCGCAAAAGGCGAGACAAATACACCTTTGAGCGCGAAGCACGAGACGAATACATCGTCGAGCGCGAAGCGCGAGATCCAACAGTCGCAAGAAATTTCATAGAACTTTGCAAAGCAACAATTCCAGTGCACAATTGTAATACTACAATCACTACATTTCTTCCAACTATACAATTTAAATAAATTTTGATTTTATTTATCAAAAATAATATTAAAAAATCTAAAACTTTAATTTGCAGCCAACAGTTGTGCAATACGCAAATAAATTTCAAGATTAATAGAAGCTTCTAAAAAGTCCTATTTTTTTTAACTGTTTTCTGGTAGGCCTTATTAATTTTCGGCTTTATTTATTAGAAATACTATTAGAAAATCTAAAATTAAAATCTTTGAAGGAACGAAGTGAAACACCTTTTAAAAAATTTTGTGGCTAATTACTGCTTTTATAATGGCCTACAAAAAATATCATGAAACCATTTTTCGATAGAAATCATTGTTTTAAATTTATTTATATAAATTCCAGTATATAAAAGATTTTGAAAATATCCTCGATGGGAATGTATGTTTTGAGTGATTTAATCTTCAGTTCTACTTATTTGCATAGAAATTCAGACCATGCTTTCGCTCCCAGCAGAGCGAAAGAAGTTAGATTTTTTGAAATTAATTTAATTTCAAAACGTTTATTTCATAGTTCCATTTGACGCTCAGAAACGTATAATAAGTGTTTGCAGTATTTGTTCAGAAAAATTGAAATTGTTTACTACAAAACATTACTTAAGAAAACTTCGTCATAATTTTTTGGTGAATAGAAACATTTTATAGAAACCAAATTTTTTATGTTTAAATTTCAAAACTTACTAGAAGATATTAACTGATTAAAAATTTTTGTTGTCAACTTCTTTATGAAGTCAGACTACAATTTTCTTTCTTCGACTTAAATGAGTCGTTTTATTTCAGCTTCTATTTTAAAATTTTACACAAATTTTATTAAATTCAAATATAGACACCTATTAGGAAATACAAGATCAATTATGTGATTGTTTATTTTTAGCATATTTTTCATTTGAAATATAAATTTGTTTTAATCAAACAAAATGCATACTGATAAATATTTTCTCGTGTTTTAAAATAATTTTACTGTCTATGTGGATATGAAATTGTCAAAGTTATTTAAATGTTAATATCCGTACTGGGATTTCCTAGAAAAAAATGGTGTAAATTATACCTTAGGTTGACCCAATTTTCGGATTGTCTAAAACCATGTTCCAAAAACTTAACGTCAAGAACGACATTAAAAACAACTGTAATTACACAAAAAATTTGCATAATCTTAAAAATATTATTCATTTTAAAAAAATAGTAATATAATACAAGAGGGTAAAGCGAAGCGAAAAATTACTTTTTTAAGGTATAATTTTGTGGGTGACGTAGAAATGTTGCAGTATCATATGAAGATAATTTTTTACTGAAAACAAACTTTTGGTTGATATAACTCTTAGCCAATCTCAGAGGTAGCTAATTTTAACTAATCAAAAATTATTTTCTTTAAGATATGAGTTTATATTATTATTTAGTACCGAAAAGTGCACTTAAAAAAATTCATAATAGTTTTTCAATCCACAGAAAGGAAAAAAAAATTAATGACAAAACAAATGATAAAAAATAAATGAGGTAAAATTTTTTTCTGAACTTTTCAACCATCTATCTCCCTTTGCGATTCACGTGTTACTATATAGATAAGTAGTCAACAAAAATGAAAATTTTCCATATCATGTCGCTTAACTTCTGTTCGATGAGACTTTTAATATTTACCAATTATATTCAATGAAAAGATTTCAAATTCGTCCTAAAAAGCTGGACTATTCGTGGTTTTTTGTTTCAATCATCGGAACAATATAATCTTTCTAATATAAATTTTATCAAATTTTCAATTCGTAGCTGCAACTAGTCTCTGAAGACGTTAAGAAAATCTGATATTAGCTTATGATAATACAGTTTCCTTGACAAAGTAATTTTTTTAACGAAATCATTTTGATGTTGAGAATTAAAATTAGCTTTTAGTAATTTTTAAAATCTTTCTTCCTAAATTGAAAATATGACTTCTATTATGAGTCTGTGAAATTAATAGTAATCCTGATTACATTGAGAGAAAATTTATATTAAGGTTTCAGAAATAAGTTA
>NC_046661.1:129942030-129946947 GCF_010883055.1 Belonocnema kinseyi
TCCTAAATTGAAAATATGACTTCTATTATGAGTCTGTGAAATTAATAGTAATCCTGATTACATTGAGAGAAAATTTATATTAAGGTTTCAGAAATAAGTTATGTATTCTGATTTTTTTGAATCAGAATAATTAATTCTTAACAAAATCAAATTTATTCCTAATTTACTATTTAAACATGAATGAGGGCAATTTCACTAATGACTAGTGAAACTCTACTAACGGAATAAGAGAAAAGTGATTTACTAAAGCTTCATTGTAGCAGTATGAAGGCAAAATGGTCTAAATCGTGAATTAGCGAGTATATATGACATGTATATCTGCATTGTCTGTGTGTGTTGGATCATATTTGGTCACTTTTAAAAACAAACCGCTTTTTAAAGTTCCTGGTTCGAAATTAAAATACAGGAATTATTTAGACACCTGGTCAATTTCACCTTACTCTATTCTCTTTTGAAACAATCTCATTTATGCTAGTCATGTATCCAGAGCAGTTTGGTGATTGACAATAGTATTTCAGTAAAAATGAAAAAAGTCAAGGAAATCATGAAAAAGGATAGTCAAGGTAGCGCTTTACATTTTTTCCTAATGAGTTTAAATCCTGAAAAGGCGTTAAACTAACCATTAAAATTAATTTAAACACTTTTCCCGCTAGGATATGTTTTCCAGATTTATCTAAATAGATTTCCAACCACAATAATAAAATGAAAAAATTGCCCTAAATTTTGATTGTTGCGAAATGTTTATTTCCTTGCTTCAATTGTTAAAGAATGATAAAACAAGCCTTAAAACCATATCTAACAGTTTTTTCTAAAATATTTTTTACACGTTTATGTTGAATTGATTTACAACCATAGTAGTATATAATAAAAAAATTTCCCGTGATTTTGGTTTGTGAAAACTTGATTTCTAAAAAAATTTACAAATTTGTTATAAATCATATGTTGATAGGACACGTCTTTTTTGTTTAACCGTAAAAATAGCATTGAAAATAGCAAATTAAGTTTTTGGAAAAACGACACAATGTGCAATAAACTGTTAACTAATAAAATCCCTTTTTTTAATGGGATGTCTTTGCAAATTTGTCTCTTTTTTGCTAAAAAATTAATCTTTCTAAGACAAAATTTAATTATTAGGTTGAAAAGTCCATTAAAAGTTTAATTTAAAAATTCAGAATTTGGTTGAAAATGCATGTATTTTGTTGACAATTATACCTTTTTGGTTAAAAATCAGTTTTTCATTAAATTAATTCTGTTCACTAAAAATTTAACTACATTTTTTTGTTAGTTTTGTTTTTAAAAGCTTTATTATAAAATTGTTCGATATTAAAAATCTAAATTAAAAATTAATAAATTAGAAACATTTCAATTTGAAATTATCTAATTATAAAAATCTAACAGGCAAGAAAGTGTGATTAAAGAATTATTTTATTATAGGAGTCAAACCTGTACCCCTTTCTAAAGTCTTATGGGGGTTGTCATCTTTTTGACTGATCACAGAAATAATGGTAATTCCTTTCCGACTGACCTGACCAGTGGACCTGGAAACCTAGAAAACCGGGAAAAACCCGGAAATCTTACCAGGCCGGGAAATTAAGTTGTACTTTAAGAGTGAAGATGTCTTATTAGTTAAACAAATGTAAAACCTTAATTGAAACTTTATAAACTATTTTCAATTTTGAAATAACTTTAAATGAATATATTCATAATTAAAGGCTTTTATTAAACTTCAAATATTATTTCAGTCTCAAATATTCCATCTTAAACAATTCAATTAGAAATTTCTCAATTAAGAAAAAGAAAAATTACTCAATATTTGGAAATATCTGCCGGTTCATTTAAAATCGGTTATTATAAATTTAATATTCAAAACTAAACAAATAAACTAAACTTTGAACATTTCAATTTTAATTATTCTATTTGAAAAAAATTAATTTCCAACTTAAATTGTTGAATTTTGATATAAATAACAATTGAGCACTAGGGTGGTCCCGAAATGCATGCTAGAGGGCAAAAACCCCTCCTATTTTTTTCCAAATCCGAAAAAAGAAATTCCTTAATTTTTTTTTCCTTTTTTTCTTTTAACAGGTGTTGGTTTTGACTTGATGTTTCACATGTAATATGCATGAGAAAAAATCACTTTTTTGAGTTTTTAGAATAATTTTTTAGGGTTTGAAAAAATGTGACGAGAAAGTATGGGAGCCTGTAGAGAATTACCCAGCATAGAATTTCTTTTATCACACATTCAGGTTTGACACCCCTAACACAGGCCCACGAGTACCTGAAAACTACCCTTGAAACCAAAAATGTCTATTTTTCATGAAATCGCCTTTTTGAAAACTATATTGAAACGAAATAAATAATTTTTAAACAAAAAAAGGAATTACTACCAAAATAGTTAAATTTTTAACCAAACTTATCAATCTCTAATGAAAAAATGTATTCTCAACGAAAATTATAATAATTGATAATTACATTAAATAACATTTTAATTAAAAAGAAAAAATTTTTTAATTTTATTTTTTACGACTAAAATAAACATTACGCGTATTATCAAGAAAGGATGAATAAAAATAAATAGCTCCCTTGATGGCAAACAACTTTTGTCTGATTATTTTTTTGTAGCTGCTGAAGTTTTTTCAAAAATGTAATTTTTTATTTTCAATTTAGTTTTTTACGAATAAAACAAAAACGACGCCTCTTATCTAAAAGTGATTATCAAACAGATCTGTACATCTTTTTTGATTGCCTAATTTTTTTTATCATCTTTTTTCGTATCTTGCATAGTTTGACCGAAAAATGGAATTTTTTATTATTTTTTTGTGCATTCAAAATTTGCATTTTTCATTTTTCTGAAAAATTCTAAAATTTGTTATAATAATCTTATTGGACTTAAAAAAAACGCTCTCTCCTCTTGACTTTTTTCATATCGTGCGTTATTTGGCTTGAAATTTTCCTTTTAATTTTTTTTTTTTTTTAATTTTGAGAGTGCTATAAGTCCGATGATTGTCATTTGATCGTAAAGAGTCGTAAAAGATAAATTATTTGACTAATTGTATAGAATTCCTGAAAAAAACCAAGAGTCTAATGAGAAAAATTGTTTGAACAACCCCTATAAAATGTTCCTAATTGTAATTTAAAAAAGATCCTCCAGATTTACTTTCAAAGATCCTCTTTAAAAAATTTTCCTAACAACTAAAAAATTTTTTAAATAAAAAAGAGGACTGAAAAATGAAAAGGTTTTAAAAAGTTCTGTCATTTTTTTTATCGTGCCCACAAACTACATCCTACAGCCAGACGCCTGACTAAAGATACACAAACAGACAACCTGATGTTGAAACAACCCTTAAAATAGTTTCAAACACTTTATCTGCTATATTATTCTTTTAACATTTATGTTGATTGATTCCCGGCCCCAATGGTATAATTAAAAATATTCCATGATTTTGGTTTTTGGAAAATGTTAAGTTTCTTGGTTGATTCATAAAGGTATGACAAATCAACCCTTACAAATTTTCAAATGCTTCTCGCGATAGGTTGCTTTTATATTTTTGGTTTTTGAGAAATGCCGGCGTCATTGCTTGAATTATTGTGAATTAATTTCTGACCCCATTAGTATAATTTGAAAATCTTCCAAAATTTTTTAAATAGACTATTGGGGTTTATAAACCAATTCAGCATAAAAGTGGAAAAATATTCTAGCGAACAAAGTGTTTGAAGTTATTTTGAAAGTCGTTTTAGCACCCTTTAAAGATTCAAGCGAGGAAATCGATATTCCCAACAACGAAAATCTGGAAAGATTTTTTCATTTTACTATTGGGGTCAGAAATCTATTTAAAATAAACGTGCAAAACATATCCTAGCGGCAAGTGTTTAAATTGAGTTTAATGTTTGGTTCAACATCTCTTAAAGTTTAAGGCAAGGAAATCGACATTTAGTAAAAATTAAAACGTCTGGAGATTTTTTTTAAATTCCAGTGGGGTCGCATATTAATTTACAATAAATGTGGGACACAAATAAGTGCAGAAAGTATTCAAATTTATTTTAAGGGTAGTTTTAAAACCTCCTAATGATTAAAGCAAGGGAGTTGACATTTCCTTACAATCAAAATCACTAGAGCTTTTTTAATTTCACTATTGTTATTAGAAAATTAAATTTGAAACATATATCGTAACAGAAGAAGTCGTTCAATTTATTCTCAGGGTTGCTTTAAAATTATTGGTAAAAGGTGTAAAGTGCTGCCTTGACTCTATATTTTTTTATGTTTTCCTTGATCTATTGAATCTTGATAAAAATAGTATTGTCAATGCCCAAATTGATGTGGGTACATGATAAACAGAAGAGAGATTATTTGAAAAGTGAATAAAGTAAAGTGTAATTGATTAGATGTCTACCCAATGGGCACAACATTTGGCGACGTTTTTACGACGTCTTGACGACATCTTTACGACATCTTTACGACAACTTTACGACATCATAAATAAGTCGTATGATCTGACGATATCTTTACGATATCGCAAAGACACTGAAACGACATGAACATAGGATGTCGTAAAGTTGTGGTAAAGATGCCGTAACGATGTCGTAAAGACGTCGGCAAATTTTGTGCCCACTGGGTAAATAATTCTTGTGTTTCATTTCGAACCAGGAACTTGTAAAAACGTGTGCTGCTGGATGTGACAAAATATGATCCAACATATAAATCTATATAATATACACATACATATACATAACATAGGTGGATGATTCCTTAGCTAAAGGCGTTACCCTATTTAAATTGGTTTACTTCTTTTGCTTTGTATGCCACAAATTTCCTTGCTTGGCCTAAATTATTCAGTTAGTTTCAGCATTTAACTGACATTTTACACTTTGTTTAGATTAAATATATCTTTGATAAGGGGTCCAACATGATTGTTTATT
>NC_046661.1:129947047-129948758 GCF_010883055.1 Belonocnema kinseyi
TTGGCCTAAATTATTCAGTTAGTTTCAGCATTTAACTGACATTTTACACTTTGTTTAGATTAAATATATCTTTGATAAGGGGTCCAACATGATTGTTTATTGCAAATATAGTTTTTATTCAAAGAAAATAAGATTGGTTCAACTAATGAATGCAACCTAATAAATGTTTTTCTCATATTTTCAAAATTATTTTACTTTTCAACGTTAGTATAGATAGAGCGTGGTAATAATCTTATTAGTATATGTGCAGTAAATAATCATGGTAGTGCTATATTCATGGTAAGGCCTTGTTTTCCCTTAAAGTTCATTTTGTTCCATCTATCATCAAGGTTCCGGGGAGTTTAATAATCCAAAAATGTTTCAAGTAAATATTCCTAATCGACAGTATAAATAGCAGGAATTTTGTTCAAAATTCATCAGTCACGCTTAAGAAATCCTTCTACAGCAAACATGAAGGTAGTTATTGGAACTATCTTCCTTACAACCGCGGTTTACCTGCTTCATTGTGTGGGTAAGTGTAATAACGCCATGACTTTTAAGAAAAAACATTTTATTCTAAAACAAATACACACATATAATAATGGTTCAAAATTATACCCTTAAATTTAAATTTTGAGTGATCTTTTGTGTGAGTGAGTGCGTGTACGTGTTAGATCTTTTTTCAGAAAAAAAAATCATTTTTTTATTTTATTTTCCACCTAATCACTAATCACGTTGAGTATTTTGTGTTATTTAAAACACTGATCGATGATAACTCCCTCTGATAATAATACAGATCCTCTTTGAATTATCCCCTATAATTACGTTTAAAAAATTTCGATGACTTAAAATCATAGAAATATCACCCTGTTGAAAACGTATCCTACTAAGAATTTATTTTCATAATAAAATATAAAAAGAAATACAATCACTACAATATTTTAGAAAATATAATTTTCTGTAAATATCTTGATCAAATTATAATGAGTTTTGCTTCCAAATACCAATCTTCAATATAAAACAACAACGTTACCTAAAATTGTTAAAAACTGATAAATCTTCTTTGAAATCTAATGATATTTCAGTTTACGACCAAACACACAAAGACAATCCAAAATTAGCTTAGCCTTTACATTCTATTATTTCAAACAAAAATCATGTAAGTTTGAAACACTAAGATAACTTAAAGTTGGTAAAAATTGGCACTTTCAAAGATGATTTTGATTTTGAAAGACTAATTTCTTAACATGTTTAATATTTTTAATAATTTAATACAAAATTTAAAAACTTCAATTCAACTGTGCAAGAATTTAGTTCTCAAAAATTTTAACTCTTAACATATAGAACAGCCTCAAGCAATAAAAAAGCCAACAACAATGATTCCGAACCGGGTTATTATGGTACATTTTGGGGTAAATATTAAAAAATAGTCACGTTCTATAAGACGATGGACTTTTAGTTGATTGATTATAAGACTCTCTGCACACCTTATATATAATTACTATAAAATATACAGAAAAATCACATAAATAAACAAAAGTTTTCTACTTAATGATAACCTTAGGTGATAATAGCCCCGGGAAATCAAATTGCCCCGCATGACGTTATATCGCACAGGTATTTCCCAAAAGAATTATGCGAAAATTTCACAAATCTCTATTTTGTTACAGAATCAAGGCCAGCTAATCAACAAGGAAATAACAATATACCTCCAAATAATGAAAATCCCAAT
>NC_046661.1:129948858-129963836 GCF_010883055.1 Belonocnema kinseyi
GTACAAATTTAATAAAGGATAATCTAGAAGAATTCAAAAGAGAGCAATTAAGGACATTCGACAATTTAAAGGATGACATGTCTTATTAGAAAAAACAAAAGTATTTCAAGGATATGTACAAGAGAACAATGCCATGATTACCATACATTTATCCAAAGGTTGTGCTTTTAAAATTCTTCATGAAAGAAAGTTCACTATATTTCAGAATTTGTTGTTTAAATTATAAAAACTTTTACGAGGAATGTGGAAAATTAATCAACTAAAGAAGTGCGAAATTGATGTTTTATAAACACCGTTTCTTTGCGTGGACAATCAGAATGGCTGCATTATTATTTATCATGCTTTCCTGAACTTTAAGACACCTGCACGATTCATAGAAATAAATTTTTTTTAAGTGTAACAAAACGAAATAACCAATCCATAGAGTGGGAAAGTGTCTTAATGAATAATGCAATTCTTTACTTAAGTAATGTTTTGTCAATCAGTGAATTAATCTGCTGGTATATCGAAAGAAAAATGGATATATTTTTTCCATTTTATTGATGAAGAATTTTTTTGTTAGTCCTTTTTCGTATATTTCAAAGCTTTAGCAACAAAAAATTATTTTTAATAGCATTTTTGAGGATTAAAATTAAACATATGTGTTTTATCAACAAAAAATGGTATCAACCAAATTTTGTATCCCTTTAAGGCGAATAACTTTGTTTTTATAATTTTTTCATATCTAGTATAGAATGTAAAAATCAGAATCGTTGAATTAATCCTTAAAGTCATTTCAAAAAGTCATTCGTATGTTTTCAACCGCTAATTTTTTTCAAAGCATGCGTAAAGGCTGTCTTCGTTTTAATCGGAGATAACTTTTCGGTAAACTAAATATAAGGCGTATACAAACATTCCTTTCCGTTTAATTTTCATTACCAGTGTCAATGTTCTGCGTTGTTATTGATGAACGTAAAGGCCATGACAACGCATAAACCTTCGTTATAAATGAATCTGCGTTTTCCCACAACTCTGGATCAGATTTTAAAAAAATCTGCTGAAATTCTCAGAGTTTCAAAAAAGCTCATCGTATATTTAGTTAAGGAATGATTTATTGTTTGTTATTGTAGCTTTTTGTAAGTGATTTTCGAAAAAAAATTTTTGGTAAGTTTTCTCGGAGTAGCAATAATTTTTTATTTTACGTTCCATTTTGCATTCGTGTGAAATTGCTTTATCGAAGAAAGCAAATCCAATGAGTTTTTCAGCCAAGTACCAAAAGTAATCTACATTTTCTTCAAAGCAGATTAATACGGTTTTTTTCTTAAAAGTAAACAAAACTCATTTGACGGTAAAATTTAGATTGTTAGCAGTATGATACAGAAGACGGGTCACCTCAATTCTTGCATGAGGAATTTATTGATCAAGGGAAATGTTATTGAAATACTTTGTTACAGAGAAAATTAATCTTTGAGTTGTTGTTTCGCTTCGGTAATCAGAGAAGAAAAGCGAGGATCCCTTTGAATGGCAGATTTTAAAATAAAAAATGTACACTTCACGATAATTCGTTTCTTTAAACGAGCTGTCACAAATAACTCCTTTTCCAGATCATTCAGGGGTAAAGTTACTCAAATATCCATAATACAGATAATTCTAAAATAATATTTAGTACTTTCTTAATAGTAAAATTGATTATCAATTCTTATATTTCAAGTGAAGCTTGAAAACGAGTAGAATTTTTTATTGCAGCGAGCCTGTCACAATCACTGCTAAAAAGTAGGGGGAAAACCCCGACAAACCACTTAGATTCAATCAGAGAAATTTCCTCTTGAGACAATATGATGTTTCTTAACCTAACTAGAACTTCCTCTTGAATTTAAGGTTGAGAGTATTTTTATTTGTCTGAAAAAGGAGTCCTTTTTTAACCAAAAGTTTCCCTCATTCGACCAACTTTATTTAATCCTGCTGCAAAGCAAGAATGTTTATGTGAAAAACATATTCACGTTGTTCAAAACAAAGGCAAGAAAGAAGACGATGCTTTTGTTCCAAGACAACTTTTTCTCTAAGCGATATAAAAATTACTGCGTGGCAAATTTCCGCTTTTGGTCAGAGCCTGCACGAGAAATATCAAACTACGACATTCGGTGGTTAGAGTCGAGTAACTAGCGTTACTACATGTGTTCTAGAGGACAAAATGACGCAGCATAGTTTATAATTTTTCAAAATTTAAGAACTTTTAACCCCTTTGCAATGGCCAAAAGTAATATCTAAATAAATTGAAGAAGAACCCCAAGGATTATTCTGATGGAATACTACAACTTACTTGAAGTAATTTTCCGGGTGAAATAAAAACTTATTTATAGTAAAAAAATCAGAAAGTAAAATCATCAAAAGTTACATAACAATCAGTTGAACTTCATTCCAATCTCCTGATTTTATTTTTGAACAATTCCTATAGGTGGGTAATGTAGTTGTTTTCTCTCTTCAGTACAGATCTTAAGAACATCCATGTAAAATACATGAGTGACCTGATGCTTTAGATTTACAGATTTCAGTCGAGAGGTAGGTTATAAAAATCATCTAAGAAACGTTAAGAAATATATGGACGACCCTTTAACTGAATCCATTAACCGTTAAAATTTTTATCGTACATCTTAAAATTTTTATGTCACAGCTTTTCTTGCTTGTTTCAAATTATTCAGTTCATTTAAATTGAAAATATCTTTGATTCAGGGTCTGTAATATGTTTACATATTTTAGATATAGTTTTTATTCATTTGAAAATAAAATTTGATTTAATAAATAAAATGCATTCTAATAATTCCTGTTCTCATATTGTTAACATACTAATAAGAATAATAATTTTCCCACAAAAGTTGTTAAGATTTTGTCTTGTACTCTGTCTTTAAAAATATCCATTCCCGGAGAAAGAAGATCCGTGATTTTTTATCTCGGAATTTGAATTTTAACACGTACCACCAAGCAGTAAAATTACCAAAATAATATATAGATATATAGCAATAAAAATACCAATAAAACCATACTAATAACTTTCATTTTTCACCCACGCCGACCCTCTCCGTTGAGCCCTAAGTATGACCCAAAAATAAAAAAACTATATTTTGACGTATTATTGTTACTTTTAAGCAATTTTCATCGTCTTTTTTATACAAATAATTACTAATGGACAATTTGAATATTTACTATGACTTTCTAAACAATTTTTAATTGTTTAAACAAATCTAAATTATTTTAAAAATTATTTATTTTTCAAAAATGTCCGAGCATGTCCACTTTTTTAAAATTGGTATTCTATGCTACTTTTTGTTGAATAATTACATAATTTTGATACATTCCTTTTAATCTTTAACAAATTTCTATTTGTTTGAACAATTTTTATTTGCACAAGCATTTATTTTTCGATAACCGAAACAATGAAATAAAATTGAAAACATACAACTAATTACGAGTTTCAAAGTATTTTAGGAAAAGTAATTATTTAAACAAATTATATTAGTTTAAACAATTGAAAAGTGGTAAATGTATTCTTTCTATAGACTATACAGTTAGAAACATAATTGTTAGTGTTTTATTTTATTCCATTTTTTAGTTATCGAAAAAACTGCTTGAGCAAATTAAGATTGTTTAAACAAATAGAGATTTAATAAAAATTTAAAGAAATTTATGAAAATTATGTAATTATTCAACGAGACGTAGTGTAGGATACTACATTAAAAAGAAAGTTGACATCTCTGCCTCAATTTTTAAAAATAGACAATAAAGAATTATGTAAACAGATACACAATGTTTTTAGACAATTATACCACACCAATCAATGACAAACAATAACATTTCAATCAGAAAATACGATAATTTTTTCCACTTTTTAAGAATAAATAAAGGTTTAAATATTTTACATTTGTTTAAACAAATAAAAATTGTTTGAAAAGTCATGATAAATATTTCAATTGTCTATTAGTAATCATTTGTATGAAAAAGACGATGGAATTTGTTAAAAGAGCAACAATACGTAAAAATGTAGATATTTTATTTTTAGACCAGATTGCAGCACAACTGAGAGGGTGGGGTTGGGTTTAAAATGAAAGTTATTAGTATGTTTTTATTTTGTAGTTTCTCCTCTTAAATACCTAAAAGACTTGATACGTTTCGATGAAACAATGAAACATGAGTTCACTTTTTCGAAAATTCAAAATTTCCCCATGTTAATTAAATGGGTTTTTGAAGTGCCTGGTGGCAATTGTTAATATTCAAATTTCGAAAAAAAAACTATGGATTTTCTTCCTCTGGAAATGGAAACTTTTGGGGGGTTTTCTTGCCCTCTAGAGTAAAACAAAGTTTGAAATACATTTTGGGACCACCCTATTGCACACATTTATAAATAGTTGCTTTCAAACACTTTTCCAAAACTAAAAATTATTTATTTTTCATTATTTACGTTTAAAAAGTTTTGTAGGCGAAAATAACAAAATTCGGCTACATAAAATTATGGAAATAACACCCTGTAGGAAGCGTATCCTGGTACAAATGTATTTTCACAATAAAATGTAATCATTACAATACAGTGAAAAATGTAATTTGCTATAAAAATGTGTAATAAATTTTAGTGAAAGTGTCGGAATTTCAGAAAAACATTGTGGTATCTACTAAAAGCTTTTTTATAAATTTCTACCTTTGACAAAAACATTTTAAAAAATCTGCGAGAAAATATAAATTTTTTATAATATTCGGACACATTTTCATAACATATAAATACAGGTATGTAAACATGTATGAATATAAATAATATATAAATAATATTAAATAAAATAAATATAATACGTGCATATTTAAAAATATTGATTGCTAAAGTTTTCAATTTATAAACTTTTCTAACTTGCTTCAAAATTATTAAAAAAAAGTAAAAAAATTCTTCCTTGGTATAAATTCAATCTTTTTAATTAAATTTTTGTTTTGTTTTGTAAAAAATTAGTTTTCTGATTAAAAATTGATGTTTTAAACTAAAAAGTTTGACATTCTATTTTTCGTAGAAAACATTTTTTTATATTAATTACCTTTTATCGGTGTTCCTTTGTTCGGTTGAAAAAATATTTTATTTGGTTCAAAACTTATTTCTCTTATTAATAATTATATTTGATTGGGAATTTATCCTTCTTAGTTGAAAAATCATCTATTTTATTCGAAATTTGTCAATTTTGAGTAAAAAATTAGTCTTTTTGGTAAAAATTTTTAATATTAGGTTGAAAACTCCATTAAAAATTTAAATATTTGGTTGGAAATTTATTTATATTGTTAGAAGTTCTTATTTTTTGTTGAAAATTAATCTTCTGAATTGAAATTCCATTGATTTGAATAATTGTCAGTTCCTTTATTAAAAATTAATATTTTTTACTAAAAGCTTAAACATTTCATTTTTTGTCGAATATTTTTCTCGGTAGTCATTAAGTTGTTTTGATTAAAAATTCATCTTTTGTGTTGAAACTTTAATTATTGGAATAAAATTTTATTTGATTGATTACATATGCATAATTTTAATTGAAAGTTCATTACTTTGGTTAAGAATTTAACAAATTTGGCTCCAAAATAAACTAAAAATTTCGCTGTCCTATTTTTCTTGAAAATTAATCTTTTTGAATTTAATTTTGGTAAAAAAAGGAAAATTTGGGTTGTAAATTCAACTTTTTGCTATTTATCTTTATGACTTGAAAACTCAACATTTCGCATCAGACTTTTTCCTGTATTGATTGTAAAATCTTTCTTTATAGAAAATGTAATTCTTTATTTTAAATTCCTATTTTTTAGTTCAATTTAACAGCTTTTGATCAAAAATTAAAATATGACTTGGTGAAAATATCATTCATTACACTTCCTACTTAAAATTAATTTTTTAAATCAAATATTCATCAGTTTGGTTGAAAATTTAACTATTTAGTAGAAAATGCTTTTTTGCTTTGGTTAAAAATTAATTCTTTTGAATAAAAATATATTATTAAAATTTTGTATTATAAAAACTTGATTTTTTTGCCCACAAAAATATCTTGAGAATCTAGCGTTACTTTTCAACGGAGTTCTGTTTTCGATTTAAAATTTGTTTATCGGTTGTATCTTTTACTTACTTTCCATAGAAAATAGAAATTATTCAGAAAACTTTTTAAAATGACTTGCAGAGGTATCACTTTGAATGAGTATAAACTTGATGGCCTAAACAAGGCCATTTTAATAGTATTGCTTTTTTCCTTATTTAAAAGATACTTTCAGATCTCTTTGTTTAAAATTTTGTAAAGTTAAACTAATTTGTAGTGAAATTTTACAGATTTGATCAGGGAAATGTGGGCCACTAAAAATCAGAAAAAACACTAGTTCGAAAAATAAATATATCTTCTAATTCAATAGTGGAAGACAACTAATTGCTTGATACAAATAGATTTACTTAGGACTGCATATAATAATTTGAAAAAATATTATGAAAATTGAAAACGTAAAAAATGAGAAAGTTCCATACAATGACGCTAAGGTGTGATATTCTTGACTCTATTGACACAATAATAAGGAAATATTTCAAGATTCTTAAAGTGACGAAGCTTCTCTCTCATTCAAAAACCTTGCCTTAAGATTGTTGAAATAGAGCTAAGAAAAATTAGAATTTTTTACAATTTTAAAATGAAAATGAATCATTTTGATCCAAATTCATTAAACACATTTCGTGTCTTCTCTAGGGTGGTTTAAAAAACATTTTTCGAACTAGAAGACAAGACACCCCCCAACAAAGAAAAAAAGATACCATTTCAGAAAAAGAATTTTTTTTTCAAAATTGCATATATTAACACGTTTCAATCTCATATATTTACATGGGAAATTTCGGGATTTTTGAAAAATTGGACTGATACTTCAGAGCTTGATCGAAAGTGCCAAATTTCAAATCGAAAGTGCCATGCTGCCAAATTTTTATCATCTTTTTCACTACAAATAAATCTAATGGACAACTTGTATCTCCCTAATGATTCTTAAATTGTTCAATTAAATTTAACTTATTGAAACAATTACACATTTTTGGAACGTAGAAAATAATGCTATTTATCATTGTTTCGAGTACTACGCTTTTAAAAACCATTATATGATAATTTAAATAAATAATTACTGTTTATTTTTTTAATTTATAAATTCAGAGCCAGATATATGTACATTTCATTCAGGAAAAACGATTAATTTTCGCATTTTTTGTAAAAAAATCATTGCTTTAATAACTTATATTTATTTTAACAATAAAAAATTGTTTAAAAAGTAGTGAAAGAAATTAAAATTGGCCATCATAAATTATTTTCATTTAAAATGACGGTAGAAAATCCTGAAAACTAACAGTAATATGTAAAAATGTAGTTTTTTAATTTTGGGTCATATTTGGGGTGTTTGAGGTGGATAAGGTTAAGTTAAAAATAAAAGATTTGGGAAAATTTTATTTCGTAGACACTCCTCTTCAATTCTTGAAAAGGGTGGCTCCTTTGATCATACCCTCAAGTATCAGTCCAATTCTTAGAAAATCCATAATTTTCTATGTTAAATATATAGGATTTTCAAGTACCTGGTGTTAATATTGGAATTTCGAAAAAAACATATTTTTTTCTCCGAAAATATAAACTTTTGGGGCGTAGTTTCACCTTTAAAGTGAAAAAAATTGCAAGGCATTTTCGGTCTACCATGGTCTGGAGTCTCTGAAGAAGTATCGTTTTGACGAGATATTTCCTAGTTTAATAGTACATAAAATAAATAAAACAACGAATTACTTAGTAAAAATGCATAAACTTATTTAGGACTAAATATTATAATTTAAAAAACGAATTTATAAATATGGAAGAGGTGCAAAATAGAAAAGTTTAAAACGACGGTATTTTCTAACATTCTTGAGTCAATTGACACAAGAAGAAGGCCATATTGAGAAATTGTTGAAGCGACCTATTTTAGTCTGTTTCTATTTTCAAATTATAGCCTTCTGACACTTTGCATAATATTCAGAAAAATAAGAATTTTTTATTATAAAAAATCCATAAACAATTAATTAATTATGAATATTCAAGTTTAATAAAAAAAAATTTTATTAGTTATGTTTAGGGAGTGTTTTTATAAATTAAAATTATAAAAATAATTCAATTATAAAAAAAAAATATAAAAAATAGGGGAAATTATGACAGTAGTCGGCCTAGAGGATTTTTTATTGACAAATGCACAAGTTTCAAATTTTTCTCATGAATAGATGTGTAGATATGAAAATTTCGTTAAAAATGATTTGTTGATAGTTTTGTAAATTGCAGCAGATTTTTTCAGGAAAAGGGTGGGAAGAGCAAAAGAGTTTTAGTTTTGCTCAGGGATTCTTATAATGATTTTATAAATTTTTTCCGATACATAATGAAATTGTTCGAAAAGATGTTTAAACAAAAACTGACCATTATTTCGAAAAAGTCACCAAGATGTTCGTAATCAAGGGACATTTTTCATTTTTTAAACAAAAGGTACCTGGGGAACCTGTTTCTGAATTAGGGTAGCTCAAAAGCGCTGTTTTTCAGAGGGCAGCGATCCTCCCTATTTTATTCCAAATCGGAACTTAAAGTTTCGCATGTAAAATGCATAGAGAAAAGTCACTTTTTTGTGTTTTTGAAATAATTTTTCAGGGTTTGAGAAAATGTGAGGGGAAAGAATGGGGGCCTGTAGAGTATTATCCAATGAAAAATTGCATTTATCAGACATATGAGTTTGACACCCCTACACACTCCCACGAATACCTGAAAACTAACCTTAAATCAAAAATTGTTAATTTTTTTATGAAATCCACCTTTTGAGTACTCTATTCTGGTCCTTTTTTCTTAAAATTATTAATATTGGTCTAGTGGAGTATTTATAATCATTAGTTAATTTATTTCTAATTATTAAACAAATGGAATATGTTTGAATAATTTTTTTTAAACATTTTTTTTATATTCTCAAAATTATTACTATTAGTCTACTTGAATATTTAATAACATTATTTCATTAATTTTTTATTGTGTAGGCAAATAGAATTTTTTTAAATAATTTTTTTGTTGAAAATTTTTTTCCCCTAAAAAAATTATTACTATTGATATAGTGCAATATTTATTAGTATTAGTTAATTAATTTTCAATTATTTAAACAAATGTAATTTCTTTAAATAATTCCCTTTCGAATTTTTGAAAAATAGAAATTATTACTGTGGGTCTAGTGGAATATTTATCAGTTATAATTAATTACTGATTGATAATGAATTTAATAATAATTAATTTATTGGTAATATTTAAGTAATAATTCTTATTTTTAAAAAATGTATATAGTTAATCAAACAATGTTGATAAATATTCCACGTAAAAATCATTGATATATTTTCCGTGCAATATTTATCAAAGTTGTTTGATTGATTTTATTTTTAAAAAAATTTGTTAATAGAAATGGTTACTTAAATATTACTAGTGAATTAATTCTTACTAAATGAATTATTAATCAATAATTAGTTTTGACTGATAAATGTTCCACTAGACCCACAGCAACAATTTTTGCTTTTAAAAATTCGAAAGGAAATTATTTAAACAAATTCCTTTGTTTAAATAATTGAAAATTAATTAAATAATGACTAATGACAAAATTCAAACTTATTACTTTCGTAAGATTTTATCACTCGATAAGCCATTGATTATTAATAATTTCAGGACTTTCTCCCGTCTTTTTAAATGAAAATAATTACTGATGGACAATTTGAATATCCTCTACTACTTCTTAAACCATTTTTATTTGTTTAAATAAGTATAAGTTATTAAAAAAATTATTTTTTTCCAAAAATGCGAAAAATAATCGTTTTTTCAGAACGAAATGTAATACTTATGAAAGTTTTTAAAAAAGTTTTCGAAAGTAAACTGCTTCTGTAAATACAAATTGTTTAAAAACATTCAAATTAGTTAAACTCTAAGATAAAAGTATCAAAATTATAAATATATATTTGGCTTGGAATTTATAAATTAAAAAAATAAACAATAATTATTTGTTTAAATTATCATATAATGGTTTTTAAAAATGTACTACTCGAAACAATTATTTAATATTATATTTATATCATTTTATATTATTTTCTACATTCAAAAAATATATAATTGTTTAAATGAGTTAAATTTATTTGAACAATCAAAGATTGTTCAAAGAATCATGCTACGTCACGTTAAGAATCTTACAATATGACCTTATTATTGTGTCAATAGAGTCAATAATGTCACACCTTAGCGTAATTTTATGAAACTTTCTAACTTTTTACGTTTTTAATTTCCATCATTTATTTTAAAATTATTATATGCAGTCCTGAGTAAATTTATTTGTATAAAGCAATTAGTTGCTTTCCACTATTGAATTAGGAGATATATACAATTTTCGAACTAGCTTTTTTTGCTAATGTTCAGTGGCCCACTTTTCCCTAATTAAATCTGTAAAATTTTACTACTAATTAGATTAATTTCATAAAATTTTAATTAAAGACATCTGAAAGTATCTTGTAATTAAGGGAAAAAAGCTATACTATTAAAATGGCCTTTTTTAGGCCCTTAAGTTTATAATCATTAAAAGTGATACCTATTCAAGTCATTTTAAAAAGTTTGCTGAATAATTCCTATTTTCTATGGGAAGTAAGAAAATTGTACAACCCATGAAAAAATTTCAAATTGAGTATTATTTCTTTCATGTTATATTACCTCATTATAACTCTATCTCTAAAAAATATCTGTGTCATGAAAATCTCGAAAGCATTTTTGTCGCATTTCCTCAATGCTGTTTAGGTAATTTGAAAAATTCGAAGCAAAGAATGTTGCAAAATAGAACTGACAAAAAATCAACAATATTGCTAAATATTCCACGGAAAAAATATTAATAATGTTGTATAAAAAATTATTTAAGCAAATTACATTTGTTTTAATAATTAAAAATTAATTTATCAATGACAATAAATAATCCACTAGACCCATGTTAATAATTTTAAGTAAAAAAAGACGCTGCACCTGTGGGTTGTGGAGACCCCTGCACTAGACCAATAGTAATAATGTTTAAGGAGAAAAACAATAAAAAAACTGTTCAAACAAATTCAATTTATTTAAATAATGAACAGTTAATAAACAAGTTTTAATAAATATTTCACTAGACGAATATTAATAATTTGCAGTAAAAAAATACGAAAATGTATTGTTCAAAAGGTTGATTTCATAAAGAATTGACATTTTGGTTAGAAGGGTGGTTTTCAGGTACTCGTGGGGGTCTGTTATGAGTCTCAAACTTATATGTCTTATAAATGATATTCTTCGTTGGATAATTCTCTACAGTCTCCATACTTTCCCGTCACATTTTTTAAACCCTAAACAATTATTTTAAAAGCTCAAAAAAGCAATTTTCCCCCATGCATTTTACATGGGAATAGATTTTACATAGTAGAGATCAAGCCCTCTAGCATGCAAAAAAATTTTGTTATGCATTTTTGGACCACCCTGTTGTGCATACAAAAGTTTTAGTGGCAACTGAACTAAAGTAAAACCCATTTCAAAAATAAGAATTTTCAATAAAATAGTTAAATTTTCAACCAAAGAAGTGAATCTTACATAGCAAATAAATATTTAGAAAGTAGTTGGATTTTTAACCAAAATAGACGAATTTTTAATTTAATGGTTAACTTTTTGAACCAAAGGTTGTATTTTACAACAAATAGAATAAACTTCTATTGATGAATAAAAGGTTGAATTTCTTCACTCATAAAGTGAAATATCTCCAGAAATAATTGATGAATCATAATTTCCTGAAAAATAGCACCGGACCTTGATCTAGTCAATATATTCGGAAATTTCTAGACGAAGCGGTATAATATTGTAAGGTGCAGGTTGAATGAACTAATAAAAATGTATGCTTTTTCACTTAGCGACAATTCACTGCCAAGAATTTTGATATATAGAAGGAATATCGAAATTAACAAAATTTGGATTTATTTTCCCTTCTTTTTATTTATTTAAGAAAAACTGCTTTCAATATGCCTTTCAGAAGGTTACGCATTTTTTAAGTACGGTTATAAGGCTGCATTAATTAATACTCGTATGACTACTATGAACTTGGCCTTATGGTATATCTTAGACACTTACTTGAAATTCTAAAACAAACATTATGCCCTAGATTTCGTCTTTGTTCTAAACAAATTCGGCTTTTAACGAAGTCTAAAAATAAAATTTTTCTTTATGCAAAAATAAACTATATTTGGTCTAAATTTTGCATTGTGAAATTCATTGAAAATATTTTTGAGATATAATGTAATTTAGTCTATGATACGTGTGTGCTTGCATCTTTCATAAATCGTTAATTTTTCATACCACACAAAACCTAACTCTATGGTATTTTTTGCATTAATTTCTCCTAAAAAAGCGGCATATGTATTAGATTCATTTAAAAAATAATTTTCGATTCTAAACACGCATAGTAGGCAAAGTTGCACCTTCTTAATCAAAAAATTTCTTTAAAATCGGATATGATTTGAATGTAATGGAGTTTTGTAATTTTTATTCAGTTTTTGTTGTTTTTATGTTCTAAATTTATGATCAAACTCGATCCATTTTTTTGGCTATATATGCGAACGCATATTAAAAATCATTAAAAAAAACGAATAAAAAATTTTCCTTGTAAAGATTAATAAACAGAAAGTCTTTTAGCATTAAGCAACACTAAGGTGGACCAAAAAACGCTTTTCGAGTTACAGGGCAAGTCCCCCCCCTCAAAGTGTTCCATTTCCGTAAGAAATAAATGCTTTTTTTTCGAAATTCAAATATTAACATGTACCATCTGCCTGTTTGTGTAGGGCCATTTTTTAGGAGTTTTTTTTTAGGGATTGAGGAGGACTGTACAGAAAAACGGTCATGTTAAATTTGTTGCAGCTCAAATTTCATTGGGCTCCCAATGATCATTTGAGAGAGTTTTCAAGTCTCAAATGTATTCCTATGAACGTAGGTGCTCATGTGGGCATCTAGGGGAAAGTATCATTTGGAGACTGAATTTTGGCTCGTGCAGAGTTGTGGAGTTCTGAACCGCCAAAGCAACTATTCGCTTTGCGATATTAGCCTAAATAATCGTTAATAAGGAAACCAATTGAAACAATATTTATCTAATTTCCAAATTTCTTTCATTTAATAGGGCGTACCAGTCGCTTAGAATAAAATTATAACTTCCTAATGCAACTTCCAAAAGTTAGGTTAGTCATGCCCGTCAACATTTAAACTAAAGCCGGGATGTATAGAAAAAGTCATGACCGTCTACATATACAATAAGGTATTTTCACTCCAATCAATACCTCACTTCACTTCGTTGAATACTGAGGAGATAACAATTGACCAAATGCATGGGAATCGGTTAATTTTTGCTCTATTTTTCTAATATCTTCGTAGAAAGTAATTTTTCTGTATAAGTGCAATTATAAAATAGTTTTTCTTTTTTAGGGACTATTTAATGCAATAATAAAATGATAATAATTTTCATTCTTTCGTGTGTTAGGGCTGAGCGCTGGTTGTCTACCCTTTGAAGTACGATTCAAAATTTCATTGAAAAACAATTCTTGTAATTTACATAAATAATTATTAATATATACTCAAGAATGTATACAAATTGTGTAACTTTTGATTTAAGACAAGAAAAATAATTATAACACATATATTTGATGAATAACAGTTTATTTTCATTGAATTTGAAAGACTGACTAATATTTCTCAAAATATTTGTTAATAGATACATTTTTTTAAATACCATACGATATTTCAGCAGCTTGATATATAGAAGCTAATTGCAGAATATAATAATGATAATATTTGAATAATTCTAAAACCAAATTTCAGATTGTTCTTTTCGATTGAGACGTGACAAAATGATGCTTGAAGTAAAAAAAAAGAAGCAAAGCTACAATGCAGTCGTGATAATTTATGTATTTATAGGTTATATAATTATATGAATCCCCAGAAAAATACATACAAAATATTAAAAACTTTTAAATAATTATTTTCAATCACTTTTCCAAGAAATTTCTTTTTAAATTGAATGTTTTGTAAAATATAATTTGGTCTTTGGAATTCACTGAAAATAAACTGTTATTAATATAATATATGTGTTGTATTTTTTTTACCTGAAATCAAAGTTACACAATTTGTATATATTCTTGTGGATATTTTAATAATTATTTATCTAAGTTACAAGAATTGTTTTTTAATGTAATTTTGAATCTTCGATAAGAGCGGCCAATAAGCGGTCAGCCCTAACGCAAGCGCAGTAGCTCCGGGTGCCAACATTGGCATCATTGGTCCACAGTACAAACCGGAAAAATAAATCAAATCAGCCGGCAGGAAAAAGTTGGGTTATGAAAGCCTCAATAAGGTATTTTCACTTCAACCATCAACTAACTTCACTTTGTTAAAAGCTGAGGGGGAAAAATGGATCAAAACCTTATTTCTGTAATATATTTATAATTAATCATCATTATTATTATTTCATTAAATAGTAATTAAAAAATAAAAACTATTTTTTAACTACACTTATATAGAAAAAATTACCTTTTACGAAGATGTTAGCAAGATAGGTCAAAAATGAACTGAATCCCATACATTTGGCCCCTTATTTTCCCCTCAGCAATCTACAAAGTGAAGTTAGCTGTTTATTGAAGTGAAAATACCTAATAGGCTTTTATCTTACCAGTTTAAATGTTCCCGCCGCTATATTTGAAACATTGCAATGTTTCACGAAACTCCCAATGTTTCATGAAACTTTTCATCAGGCTAAAGTTTCATGCAAATTTACATGCCTACTCATCGCGAAAAACAAATTTCTGTTTTTATTATACGAGGGTAGTTCAATAAGTCCTTAGAATGAAGTATAAAAACAATTTTTTTTGGGTAAATTTTTTTTTTTATTTTTCAACATAATCTCCTTGGAGC
>NC_046661.1:129963936-129970728 GCF_010883055.1 Belonocnema kinseyi
TCTAGTCGGGAGTGGTGCTGACTGAAAACAGATGATTTGGAGCGATTCGCGCGCCATCTGTTGGTCATTCTAAGGACTTATTGAACTACCCTCGTACAATTGTATTTACCTTATCTTTCACGTATGACACTTGCCACTGCAAGATTAGATATCTAAGATACCTTTAAACTTGCGCAGAAAATCTAGTGGAAATTTGTTCAAACGACCAGGTATCAATTTCCATGCAGACGGTCACGACTTAGTTTGTACATCCCGGCTTTGGTGGTTTGAATGTCATATAGTATGTTTTGACTAACCTAACATTTGGATATTACATCACGCCAAGTACTATTTTTATTCAAAGACTATTTAGTCACTGGTAAATGGGAGGAAATAAAAAGTTAGGTAATTATTATTATAACTTACCTGCTTATTAACATCTGTTTCACTTAAATAACGACCGACAAAATTATCTTGACGGGCGATTTTCTGTGTGCCTACGAAATAAAATCATACTAATAAATTTAATCTTTAACCTACCCTAGTCGCCCCCAGATCGCCCCAAATATCATCTAAAAATATTTTTGAAAAAAACTACATTTGTTCCTATAGATGTTCCTTTTTATACATTTTTCCAATGTATAACAAATCTCTATTTTCGTAAACAATTTTTATTTATTTGCCCAAGCAGTTTCTTTTCCGATAAATTTAAAAAAATGAAATAAAACAGAAAACAATTTTTGACTGTACAGTGTATAAAAAGCATATTTATCATGTTTTAATTGTTAAAACAAATATAATTTATTTGAAAAATTATTTTTCCAAAAATATTTTCAAAATCGCATTTTCTGAATGAAACATTATATTAGATGATTTCGAGGAGTAGTAAGTTCCGCTAATAGTTTGATGTTATTTTTTATACAAGTAACGTTTTTTTTAATTTCCATCAAGTTAAGTATGGATGGTTTACATATTTTTTAGCACACTATCAAATAAATCATAAAAGTGATTGTATTTTACCGAAAAAATATGTTTTTGCTCAGTGTTGTAATCCGACTGCATATGAAATGTATTTAGATTATATTTCATTATAGCATTTGAAATCGTTTTATGAATATTAAGGCGACATATTGAAAGACACAAAAATATGTAATATTATATTTACTAAAATAATTCTATATGTTACCTTTAATATTATTGATCTACATCTTTTAATAGAAAAATGCTGGAAAGCATAAAAATTTTTTAAATAAGAAATGATGTTTTTAATCAAATTTACTACTCCTCGAAATCATTTAATATTATTTTTAATTCAAAAAATACTATTTGAAAATTATTTCTAGAAAAATAATTGTTTAAACAAATTATATTTGTTCAATTAATTAGAAAATATTCAATCTATTCTTTATATACAACATACAGTCAGAAAAACAATTTTCCGTATTTTATTTCATTTTTTTAAAGTTATCGAAGAAGAAAGTGCTTCAGCAAATAAATAAAATTTGTTTAAACAAATAGAGATGTATTAAAAATCAGAGAAAAATAAATAATAAGCAATAATTAATTTTTTTTAATAAATTACATTTATTAAAACAATTGAAAATTGTTTAAAAAGTCATGATGAATATTGAAATCGTCCATTAGTAATCATTTGTATGAAAAAGACGATGGAAATTGTAAAAAGTAACAATAATGCTGTTAATATTTGAATCTCGGAAAAAATTGATTTATTTTTTCCGGAAAAGGAAACTTTTGAAGGGTTGTCTTGCCCTCTAGAGTTAAAAAAATTTACAGTGTATTTTTGGACCACCCTAATGTGTATATGTAGTACGCGAAGAAAGATCTGCCCAAAGATTTTCTATTCTACGCCACAGTTAATAAGGAAACTGCACTATATAAAAAAGTATGCCAACAAATTCTGTGAGTAGATTTTTGTTGATAAAACGGTATCTCTGCCAAGGCTTCACTTGGTAAATGCAGATACATTTTTCCTTCACCTGTTGTAATAAAGCACGTTCCTTATATCACTTCAAAAATTATGGCGTTTTTTTTATTGAAATAAAAAAATGTTATGTTTGTTTAAAACAAAATGAAAAAATGTCTGATTTGACACATAATACAAAATTTTGAAATGTGCGATTAACTAAATTAAAAATATATATATATATTTTCCTCACATGATCGCTAATATTTACTTTTTGAGATCAAAGCAAACATGTTATTATTAATAAAAAATACAGATACAATGCTACTAAACTAGAGACAACACAACTTTTCTGTAAAGATACCTAAGTTTCTGTAAAGTTTACAGAATGTTCAGTATTTTGTAAATATTACAGAAAGTTTCCGTGAATTTTCAAACTTATTAAAAATTCTGTATTTACTGCAAAAAATTCGGTAACCTTTACAGAAAAGGTATTCTATCCCTGTTTTAACTGAAAATACTTTAACTTTAGCACACCCAATTTTCTCCGTGTACCTTTCATCGTCCTTTGTCAGTCAAATATTTCTATATAAATTTTTCCTATATTATTTATACGGGAAAAATTGGGATTCAATCTAGACAATATCGGTACGAATGTAGATGGTACAATTGTTTCATTATCCAAAAAAATTTCTCGTATCACAAAAAAATTTATTTAAATGAAGAAAACCGATATTCTTTAATCTAGTACAATTCAAAATCAGATATTTTGTAAACCATAGATTATGATTGCAGTTGTTCTCTAACAAAAACTATGCTTCTAAAAAGACTTTGCTTTATTTAAAAAATATTCCAAGAGAGTAGAGAAATGCGCAAAAATTATTTTTTCAGGAAATATTTTTTTGAGATATGTAGAAAAGTCGTGGTATCCTGTAACTCTTAGGAACCTGAAAGTTTAAAAGTCTTTATGGTTAAACAAATTAAAAACTTTTGGCAAAATTTGAATAATGGAAAAAATTATTTAAATTTTCAATATTTAAGTTTTTTGATAGGTTCTGCACAAATTGAAAAAAATTCACAACTATTTTTTCAGAGGTTATCAAATTATTTTACTTAGCTCCTGTACAATAATACAAAGATGCAAAATAAGTATAATTAAAAGTTGTGAAGCCTTTTTTTTTAATTTAGAAAAGTAGGATAGGTTTTTCTTAATTGAACAACAAAAAATATGTGCAGAAGACATTTTTCAGAAATTTTAAATACGTATTTTTGCACGGGGCTGTCCCGGTATATATCATCAGTCACGGACGCATTTTTATGATGCAATCAAGTGATCTGATGAGAGCAGTCTGCCCAGACATATTGGACAAAGCCTGGTTTGACCCCATCATTGACGGACTGGGTTGTAGTCAAGTACACGATGGGGGGACCTACAGCTTAAGGTGGGTTCCGAACCACCAGAACCTCGGTAAAGGTACATTGAAAACATGTTTAGAGGTACCGGCTCAGGGATTATTATTATTATTATTATTATTAATATTATTATTATCAATCATTTTTTTTTGTTTCTTAATCTGATCTTTTAAACAGCTTCAAAGATAATCGAACGTTCTTTTACCGAAAAGATGGATAAGAATCTTATAACTATTAATAAATTCGATCAATAACAAATAATATGAAATTCTAGACTTATAGCGAAATTAATTCATATTTATTTATTAAATTTGTATAGATTGCAAATAAATAAAGTATCAGCAAAACTTGAGACTATTGACTAAAGATTAAAAAAATTTTAACATACTTGGGTTAAAATTAAAGATAGTTTAACAAACGAATACAATATTACTATGTTATGCAATAATACTATGTTATACAATTTTATTAATTCCATTGAAAATTTTTGAACTCTGTTATTGTTTCTACTTTGAACAACTAAAAAGGTTTTAAAACATTTATTTTTACCTATTACATTTTTCAACAATATAACGCCTGTAATGTTATACCGTTATTAATTATAAGAAATACAGACTTTAAATAATAATCCTGCATTTTGCGACTTATAATAAATGCAGTTACAGCATTTTCTTCCATTTTTTTGTGCCGCATTCGGTTGTCTATGATTGACGCCTGCATTTAACCTATCAGCTGCTGGCGGTACTGTATGGGACCATGCTTTTTATCTCTTTTAAATTAGATAATACAGTTAAGTTTTACTTATTTAGTTGAATTATTAGTTACCTAAGCAACTAGTTAAATTATTAAATTAGCTAAATAGTTCAAGTTATTTGAAGTAATATAGTTAACACATCGAAAAAGAGTTGAAAATCCACAAAAAAAAAATTCCGCAGCTGACGAGTGAACAATCATTTCAGGCTTTCTCCCAAATTGTAACTCACCAGACATTGTAATTAACGGTGTTTTTAAAAAATTTAGTAATAATTATTGAAAAATTATCAACAATTAGAAATGCACCTGTGTATCTTTTCTTACGATTCCAACGATATAAAACCCCCTTTTTGGATTGTTTTCCAGTTAACTGCGTTTTTTCAAATCACAGCAGCAGTTACGCTCTACATCTAGTAGAAAATATTCGTAAGATCTACAACAAAATCACATAAATAAATTTAAAAAATTCTACGGAAGAATACCTCAGGGTCTTAATAGCCCTTGGAAATCAAATTGCCATGCTTGACGTAATGTTATGCAGGTATTTTCCAATGTATATGTGAAAACGCCACGAATCTCCATTTTTGTTACAGAATCGAAGCCATCTGATCTTTAAGAAAATAGGAATGTACCTCCAAATATGCAGAATCCATTTCAAATTCCACCTAAAGAAAAAGTGAAGATAGTTCTGGATTCTCCTCGGTAGTATCTCCAGGTGCTTTTTGTATTTAAAAAAAATTAATTATTTAAACAATTATATTGTTTATAATTTTTAAAAATTAATTTCAAAATTGTGGTAAAAAAAACCTGAAGATATTGCCGAGGAGAATCCAGAACTATCTTCACTTTTTCTTTAGGACTTTAGGTTTTTTTATAGTAAAGGATAAATAATCAAATCCATATGCGCCATGGGATATCGTAAAGCTGTGTGCATAGAGGGGGCAAAAACAATGTTTAAACTAACTTTTTTGCATTGTTCAAAATTTTTTTCAAAAATGAAAAAAACACCTGGAGATATTGCCGAGGAGAATCCAGAACTATCTTCACTTTTTCTGTAGGACTTTTGGTTTTTTTTATAATGAAGGATATATGTTAATTAACAACGTAATTGTTTAAAAAATGACTTTTTGAAAAAAAAAGAAAAAAAATCCTAGAGATATGGCTTAGACGATCCCAGCGGTGTTTTTAGTGCTTGGCTACGTCTATTATTTCATTTTTTATTCAAGCTAGAAGTTTCAAATCTATATGCATAGCTAACTTCTCGGTCGTGAAATATACTCCTGTTGCATCTTGTCCTGCACAATCTAATCGATACCAGGAATTATTTCAGGAGACTATTCCAGAACCTAGCGAGTGATTAAATCAGTCATCCGAAACTTCGACTAAGTCTTTGGATAGACATTCTACTCCGGTGAATTTTTTAAAATCTAATAAAAATGAGAAACGATGATAAAAGTGTGTAACTAGCTGTACGTCGAAAAAAGACGGAAATGCTTAAAAGTTGTATAAAGTTGTAAAAATACATGCAAAACACATAATAAAGAACTTTTTATTACTTGAGACTAGCATAACTTATGAATGAACTTTTCGTTTAAAAGTCAAATTTTTGTATTGCATTCGATGTTACTTATTTGTTTTCTCATGATATTAAGCTTGAATCTGAAATAATGGAATGGAATCAACAAAAATTTATAAGCATTTATCATAGAATTTGGGTTTGAAAAATTTGAAGTCATAAGTGAAATTTGAACTAAAAAAGAAAGAAAACTCTGAAAAAGTAAAATAGAAATAAAAGCTTAAATACAGAATATGGAAACTATATTTTTCGAATTTTTATAATATAAATGGTATCTAAATTGTCGAATTCTGTTTCCACAAATTCCAAATCACATGTGAAATTTTTCAAAAGCGCAAGGAAAACTCTGAATGCGAAAAAGGAATTAAAACCTGAAAACATAAAATGAAAAAGGAGTTTTTGAATTTTAAATCATTAAACTCTACAGTTAAATGTCAACTAAACTTTGAAATAAAATCTTAAAAGATAAAACAGTAAGTACACAATTTTAATAAAGGACAATCTAGAACTACTCAAAAGAAAGCAATTAACAATATTGGAACACTTTAGGTATTATATATCTGATTGGCAAAACCAAAATTGATTCAATGATTGACAAAGTAAGGCTAAAATATAGAATTGGATTTTTTTAGGCAGGTTATGATTACCGCATATTTATTCTGCAGTATTATAAAACGAGGAAGGAAAATGGCGGCCGTTTTGACTAGTCATTTTTCTGATCCATTTCAGAAGGAAGGAGGCCTGCTATATCGAAAGTTTAGTTTGTTTAACACCAGTGCATGCATCCGTGACAGTTCTATCAATGGGGATGGTAATTTGAATCACGAGGTGCTTCAAAGGAACCTTGAGTTTTTGAACCTTGGTTTTTGAGGTTGCTCATTAAGAATATGAAGTCAGATTTTGAAAATTCAATATGGCTGCCATTTTGGATCCGCCATTTTGAAGTGTTAGGGCGGAGTAGGTAACAAGGATCGGGGGTTCAGGAAATTGGATTGTAGGGGTTTAAGTTCAATGATACGCACGTAACCGGGTTTGGGGGTAGAGCAAATCGGGTTATGGGAGTCTCAGGTTATGGGCTCGAAAGTTACCGGGCTTGGGGGTGAAATGTTTCATATTTGAATCCGCCATATCTCGGCTATGAAAAATC
>NC_046661.1:129970828-129978742 GCF_010883055.1 Belonocnema kinseyi
TGATGGAATTTTTCTGAGGTCAGATTCGGATTCAGCGCAGCAAAAACCTTCGGGTATAGTAGGTCTGGTCTCTGGTTCTGAGAATTGTTGGCCTGTGCTATCCACGCTGAAAGTAATCACAGAACAGTAAGGTCGCTTAACGAACTGCGAAAGTGTAGAAACTATTGAAGTTTCTGTCATCAATGACGAGTTTAGGCTCAAAATGATAGAGAAGGCGACGTTTATGCTTCTTTTACAAATCGGGTCCCTCCTTAAAGCCCAGTGGGCACAAAATTTGTCAACGTTTTTACGACATCGTTACGATATCTTTAAGACATCTTTACGACATCCAATGACCATGTCGTTTCGGTGTCTTTGCGATATCGTAAAGACATCGTCATATCATACAACTTATCTAGGATACCGTACAGACACCTTAACGACATAGACAAAGGATGTCGTAAAGTTGTCGTAAAGATGTCGTTATAATGTCATAAAGACGTCGACAAACTTTGTGCCCACTGGGAGAACATCAATCACGTCATCTGGGCTTGTCCTCGCTTTTTTGATTAACAGAAAATTTTTTTGAAAATCTGTAATTATAATTAAGATATTTCCACCTTTCTTTCATGGTAGCTTTTCTTTCTAATCCAAACAGCTACTCTTTTCAATTAATTATAAAATTATTAAGAAAATGTGACTTATATTTATAAGCTATATGCTTTTCCCTATTACTATGGTCAGATAGATCTCGCTTTTATCAGCAAGGAATGACCACAGCGGCAGCCTGGAAACCCCTACAGACCTAGAGCTAAGAAAAATTCCCAAAGAACAAGAAGTATTATAAAATTCTTTTTGCAATTATTTATGAAAAAAGTTGACTGTCTTGCAGAATTTGTTCTTTAACTTATGAAAACCAATTCGATGTGAAGGTATCATAGAACAAAAATAATCGCCTTGACAAAGAATGTGCTGCATTATTAGGATATTAAAAACAATTATTTATCTTGATTGTCTTAAGTTTGATACACATTTGTCTTCTCAATTTATAGAAACAAAATTTTCGTGAATTTAAGAAAACGCAAAAACCAATTCATAGAGTGTGAAGCTGCCTAAAAAAATCCAATTCGATATTTTAGCTTTACTTTGCCAATCAGTGAATCAATCTGCTGATATATTGAAAGAAAAATTTATATATTTTTTCCGTTATATTCAATTTATTTATTAATCAATTATGATGTAAAAGGTAAGTTTTGAGTAAACTATTGACAGATTTACTCCACACAGTGGTAAAATAAGAAAAAATGAATCCCTTTTAATTCCTATTTTTTTAACGCGTTATTAAAAAGTATAGCTAGCAAATATAATAAGGGATTAATTGAGGAGATAACCTTTTTCGCTAGGTCAATAAAGAATGCGTGGAAAAACCGACATACAAAATAAAAAAGTAATAATTTAACGAACAACAATATTATAAAGCAAGGGCAGTGAGACTTGCTAAGGATTGTAATTTTTTTCTTATTTTCTATCTCAAAATCTCTTCTGAACTTCGGGAAGAAGGAAATAAAACAGATAAATTTTAATATCTAAACAAAGAACAATGCTAATGCAAATAATTTCATTTTAAATTTTACTTATATCTCAATCTAATATAGGATTTCTAATAGATATCTAAGTCCGTAAAAATTGATGACATTTTATTAAATAAAAATTTGAAGCATTTCTACAAACCTTATGAGAATAAATCGTAACTTACAACAATGAATAATAATTATCACATATGTTTAGGTATGAAATTAATTTTCTCATTGATACCAAGGGTTTTAAAGTTAGTATTTACACTTATAATAAAAAAGCAAAAAAGATAGTTTTCAAAGCCGAAAAATCAGTGAAAATAGTTTTATGGGTTTATACAACATTCTTTTAGATATCGGCCCCTTCCTTTTTTTCTTAGGGTTTCTAGCCAATTCTTATTATTATAGGCACGAAAGTCGCGTTTATCATAAAAGTTGGACAAAAAATCTTTTAACCCCATTTTGGTGGCCGAAAGTGATATAAAAAAATTTGAAAAGAAACAACAAGGGTTGTTCTGGTAGGATACCACCAGTAACTTGAAGCTATTTTTCTTGGTGGAATAAAAACAGGCGAGAGGGATGGCAGCAAAATTGTAAAAAAAAATCTTCTTTAACATAAGCATTTAGGGCCAAACATACGTTTGTTTACTTTAAATATACTTTTTATTTATTTGATATATACATATGTGTATTTCATTTTTCATTTTTTTCTCATATAAAAATAGCTATTTAAGATATTATCTGTCAACAAACCCCAAATTACAGTTGTACCATAATTATGAATTTATTGACTGTGAATGATCTGCTCAATGGTAATCTGAAGATTCACGGATTTAACGGAATTCACGGAGATCGTGGAATTCACGCGATTCATGGAATTCAATTAATTCGTGAAATTCAAGAAAATCGTGGAATTCCTTGAATTCCAAGAATTCCATGAATTCTGTGAATTTCGTGAATTCCAAGAATTGCATGAATTCAGTGAATTCCGGGCGTTACAAGAATTCCATCAATTCCTTTAATTCCGTCAATTCCGTGATTACAGTCAATTCCGCGAACTCCTTGAATTCCGTGATCTCCATGAATTTCATAAATTTCATGAATTCCTTGAATTCCATAAAGTGAGCGTATTCCGTACATTCCTTGAATTCCTTTAATTCCGTGAATTCCTTCAATTTCATAAATTTCGTGAATTCCTGGAATTCTTTTGATTTTCTAAAATTTGCGAATTCCGCAATTCTCATAAATTCCACGAATTCCGTAAATCCTGGGATTCGGTGAATTCCCTGAATTCCACAAATTAATCTTATTCCGCTAAGTCCGTAAATTTCATGAATTTTGTGAATTTCGCAAATCCCATAAATTCCATGAATTTCGTGAATTCCATAAACTCCTTGAATTCCTTCGATTTCATAAATTTCTTAGAATTTCGCGAATTCCTCGAATTACATAAGTTTCCTAAATTCCATTACATAATTCCGTGAAATTCATGAATGGCATAAATTTGGCAAATTCTTTTAATTCAATGAATTGCGTAAATTCTATAAATTTCTTGAGTTCCTTAAATTCAATAAATTCTGCGACTTCCATGACTTCTGTAAAATTTCATGAATTCTACGAGTTCCATAGATTTTTCGAATTCCTGCATTTCCATGAATTCCGTGAATTCCGTGAATTCCGTGAATGTCATGAATTCTTGTGAATTTTATGAATTCCGGGAATTCCTTGAATTCTGTGAATTCCGTGAATTCCGTGAATGTCATGAATTCTTGTGAATTTTACTAATTCCGGGAATTCCTTGAATTCTGTGAATTCCGTGAATTCCATTAATTACGAGATTCCTTGTGCAAAATTTTCGTCTTATAAACGCTTTAATGCATGTATTGGAATGCTGGCTGGTAACTTCACGATTTACAACACTTACAACACTTACAACACAGGTATTACAATTTTGTACATCGTATAGACAATATTCGTAGCATATACAGCTAAATCGAATAAATAAACAAACCTTTTTTACAGAATGATATCTTAAGATCATAATAGCCCCGGCAAGTTCAAACCCAAACCTTTTCGTCGTAAGGTCTGCTATTATGATTGACAGTTGAATAAGGCAAGGTAAAATATATTAATTGTGTAAATACATTATCTCGGTGGAGATGATGTAGCTTGTTGACAAGTTTTACTAGATTGCCTTGTCATTGTTTCAATCAAATTAAAAATTTTACAAAATCGCATTCTTTTATTAAACTTTTCTATTTATTCAATTCCACATTTCTATAACTTGATTTTACATAATATATACAGCAGTGTGGCACAAAAATACGATTTTTTGTGCTATAGACTTTCTCCCCTCTTTTTTCATTTAGTATAGAAATAATTGTGCAATTGTCCGTAAACAAAAAATGTTTAAACCCTGGCCCAAGGCCTTTAAATCCTAAAAAGTGTTAATTGTTTCTCTTGCGTAAAAATCATAAATAATTTAAGTAAAAGTAACATGTTTGTTAGTAAAATTATGATATGCATCACTGAGAATAATGTTGGTCTAATTTCATTAGAAATACTACTCTTAAACGTGAAAAATGACACTCTTTAAGATAGATGTACCTTAGAAATTTGTAGCCTTAAATGGTTAAAAATTTTCTTGATAAAGTATAAGAATGTGTGCCCGTGATAAATAACTACACTTGAGATTAAAAATTTAACCCCTTCTTTCACAGTTCTTCATCTAATTTCTCATTATCTTTTAATTATTTGATGATGGAATGAGATCTGGTTTTGAGCTTTTTAACCATTCTTGCCCAATTTTTAATATAAGCTAATACAATGTAGAGTACCATTCTTATAATGCAAATAAATTTTTATTTAAAACCTCTTCAAGAAGTGTTTTTTTCAGCTTTTAAAAGTGATTCTGTTAAATAAAGCGTTTATCAATTCTGTGATGTAAATTTATTTAAAAACCAAAGTACCTAAATAGTTTTGTCTAAAAATAATGTAACGGAATAGGTATAAGTTCCTATTCTTTACAGAGGGTAGTTAGTGAATTCTAAGGGCAGTATCCTAGTTTTCATGAGGTGATATTTCTTGTAAAGGTAATACGGTATTTTACCATTATTTTATTAAAGGGCCCAAAATCGGAGCTGAACTTCATTTAAAATTTCTTAGAAAAGACTATGAAATATTAAAACAATATTCCTGAAGTCATCATATATCTTTCCTGATGAGAAATAAGGACCTAGGGTTGGACGTTTTTTTTTAGAAATTTCTACAAAATGCGTAATTAGTTTTTAGACAACCCTAGTTCGGAACTTACGGGACCTGACAATCAAATTTTTTCTATGTGTAAAGTTCTGTAATTATCAGAAAAATGGATAAAGCACAGACGGGTGGGAAAATGAGTACATTTCAGAAATTTAAAAATCCCGGGTGTCAACCCCGATAACGAATACAGAAAGATCAATAATAAGACGAAGCAAAAGTTTGCAAAGCTTTTTTCTGTCTTTCAGTAAATAAGCATCACTCTTAACAGAAATAACTATTCTAGAGCACACACAAAAATTATTTAAAAAATTATCATGCTAAACCGGACATAACTAATGTTTATACAAGTCAGCATTTTATTTAAACGAGTGGAAAAAATTAATTAAGTTAATCTCTTTCAAAATTTCTAGGGCGCGTTGAACTAAGAATTTCTTCAATTTGGATCAAAGAAGCATATAATTTTTGAATTGTCATAAAAATCCAATTTTGGTGCTTTAGAAAATATATTTAGAGTCATACTTTTTTGCAAAGTAATTTTGTGTAATAAATTATAGAAAAAGGGTGAACCCAGAAAAGTTTTTTTTTCAAACCATCAGTAATTTCGGCTGACTAAACACATATGCAATTTTGAAAAAGCTCCGGAAAAGTAAAAACTCTAAACTATCTTTTCAAAATTTTCACACTGGACATTTGTTAATTTAAAATCAGTCAAGAATTGCTTGCTACTATTTCAAATATTATTTATTAATGATGTCACATACAAAAAGTACTTACGTCAATCGCAAACATTTTAAATAATTAAATGGAAAATATTACCATCAACATTAAATCTCCTGAAAACCTTTTTTTTTTAATTCCTACAAAATTTTATGGTAACTTTAATCTTCTATAGGTAAATCAATTTCGTTTTTCTGTTGCTTCAATAAATGCTTCAAAATGCAATGATCATCGTAAAAACGATTTCACTAGCCTCTAAACATTTTCCTTGAATCTGTAATAAATGGATTCGATCATTAACTATTACTTTTAACAAATCTTTTTAAAAATATTATTTAGTAATTTATTTATTATTTATAATTTATTATTTATTTAATAATTTCATGAAAGAACAAGTGAAATCGTTATTATTCTATGTTTTAAGTCATGATGCGTAATTGTGTATATAGAAGCGAGAATGGAACACGTGAGACATTTTAGACCTAATGTATGTTTTTATATCAAAATGTGTCTAATTTTTTATTGTAAATACTTCATAGATATATGTGACATTTTTATTTACAATTGTAGTAATCTGGCAAGTTTGTGTATAGTGAAATAAGATCTTAAGCAATCATGTGCTTGCTTCATACTTTACATCAAGTTTACATCGTAACTCAAAGGAATGAGTCATAATTATTTCAGATGTTTTGTAAATAGTCAATAAACACAGGACAAAAAGAATCTGTTTTTTTTGCAATTAGTAATTTTTGTTCTCTTTAATTAGTAGCTTAATATTTCGAACAACCGAATCAGTAATTTTCAACTAATCTTTATTAGCTTAATTTTGTTAGAGAATTGAAACCTTAATTTGGAGATATTTTATTGTAAATCTCCTAATTTTTCAATCAGATACATTACCACACTTAAATTAACCAGTCTTTGATACTTTTTCAGAATTATTTTTGTATGTAGATTAAGTTTGCAAGTGTAAATTTACAAAGGTTTCCAATTTTTAAATACAGAACACGAAGAACGCTTCTGATTTGATATTACATAATTTCAATAAAATATTATTGAATACAAAAAAGGAAGCCGTGTAAAAATTGATTAGTGAAATCAATGGGATAACTAAAATTAAAGCTTTCTCCATTTCGGCAAAAAATTATATTTGTTACATTTCAGTTTTTTCCGCTTATATTAATAGCCAATAAATATAGAAAATAACCAAAATCATGACACTTTGGTTTTCTAGACCCATACGGAAGTTTTTTAGTCTGAATTTCTTTAAGGATTGCTCAAATTGAATAAATGAAAATAAAGAATAAAATTTGCTACGTTACATTGCCAATTGGAAAAACCTAGGCAATGAAAAAATATGCAGAAAAATTGGCTATTTTTTTAATTTGTGCCTTTATGTCTATGAACCCTTTAATTGAGGTTGCTTGGCGGCCGCTTTTTGGATTGATTTTTTTAATGATTCTGTTTTTTAGTCAAATATGGAAAGAGGGCGGTAATCCTCTTATCAGTGTTCAGCAAATAATCATAGCACGTGCTGTATACACAATAAGATCTTTCTTCTCATTAAAATTCAGTTTATTGCATCTATCATCAAGGTTAGGTAATGTTTAACCATCCCCACTGTTTTACGGAGAAAGTTTCGTAATCCTCAGTACAAAATGTAGTGAATTTTTTCCAAATTTATCAGTTAGGCCTACGATATCCTTCACTAGAAAACATGATGATTCTTACTGGAACTTTACTTTTAACAATGACAGTTTTTCTGCTGGATTCTGTTGGTAAGTGTAATAATTTGGGGTTTTCATTTTTCGTAACGAAGAAAAAATAATTTCTTAAAACCAACACGAACTGAATCCTATATTTTTCATTTTTTTATATAAGACTGGTCTCTACCAAAGTTAAGCTAATTGGATAAGCTTAATAGGGTGCTAATTAGGGTGGTCCAAAGATGCATGGCAAAATTTTGTTGCATGCTTGAGGGCAAAAATAAAACGATCTCCCCATTTGATTCCAAATCCGAAAAAAGAAATTCCCTAATTTTTTGTTTTATTATTTTTTTTATTTTAACAGGTTCCGGTTTTGACTTGAAGTTTCCCATGTAAAATGCATGGAAAAAAATCACTTTTTTGAGTTTTTGGAATAATTTTTTAGGCTGTTTAAAGAATTGTAACGGAAAAGTATGGGGGCCTGTAGAGAATTATCCAACAAAGAATTTTATCTCGTAGATATATGGGTTTGACACCCCTAACACACCCGCATGAGTACCTGAAAACTACCCTTAAAACAAAAAATGTCAATTCTTCATGAAATCGACCTTTTGAACAATACATTTTCGTCTTTTTTTACTTCAAATTATTAATATTCGTCTAGTGAAATATTTATT
>NC_046661.1:129978842-129980889 GCF_010883055.1 Belonocnema kinseyi
AACAAAAAATGTCAATTCTTCATGAAATCGACCTTTTGAACAATACATTTTCGTCTTTTTTTACTTCAAATTATTAATATTCGTCTAGTGAAATATTTATTAACACTTGTTTATTAACTGTTCATTATTTGAATAAATGGAATTTGTTTGAACAGTTTTTTTTATTCTTTTTCTCCTTAAACATTATTACTATTGGTCTAGTGCAGGGGTCTCCACAACCCACAGGTGCAGCGTGACCCAGGATCGCTCGACCTTTTTGAAGATCTAGCCATTTTTTTTTTGACGGGAAACTGAGATAATATTTATGACCCCGCACAAAACCAATCTCAGTTGGAAGGGCTCAAAACTAATCAACAAGTTCAAAATGGAATTATTGAAAAAATGTAACTGTTAAATAAAAATAATTTTCAACTCGAGGCAATTCAAGTTTTAAAAATTCCATTTTTAAACTCATCAATTTCTTTATTAAAAATAAATAATCCCAAATAAATTGAAAGCTTCAATTGCTAATATTTTGTTTTTTGATTGAGGAATCTTTAAATATAATTATTTCAGATTAAAATTTCAGAAATAACAAATTTTCAAAACGTTAAAAATAGAAATATTTGTAAATTACAATTATGAAAATTGTTCGATTAAAGATTCAAAGCTAATATTATTGCATCCAAAATTAAATTATTCGCAAATTTTAACTCATAAATAAAAATAATTTTCGGTTTAAAGTGATTCAAGTTTTAAAATTGTGAACTGTAAACTAAATTGAATGTTTTAAAGTCAAAGCTGCTGATATTATATAATTTTAAATTGTTATTACGATTAAATTTATTTAAGAAAAAATTAATGAACAATTAGCATGAAAAAAGTAATTAAGTAAAATTTGTACTAAAATCACATCAATTGTTCAAATTAGTTAGTAGAAAATGTATGTAATTTGTTAAAAATTCGCCTTTTTTGATAGAATTTAACTTAGTTAAAAATTTTAATTATTTTTATTTGAAAATCGTGTATTTCGTGTAATTTTTTTTAAATAGTAGAAAAATAGTTTCATTGTTTCATAAAAGTGTAAAATAGTTTAATAGTGTGGTGAATCCGGGGTCTGTGGTTAGGAATTCAGCCACTGCTGGAAATCAGTAAAAATTTCTAATCATTCAAATTAAGAGTATTTCAATTGTGTTAGTTTTGAAGATTTTGAGTTATACATAACATCTGTCAAGTATTTTTTCCGAGTAGTTTTAATAGTAACTTATTAATTTTTTGTTCATCTGCTAGATTTGATAATGTTATAAATTATCAAGGTTCATGAAACAATTTTTATAAACTCTTAATATTCAAAAATTGGTTATTATGGATTTAAAAATGGATTGTTTTTAACATCAGGACTGTTATTTCAAATTACTTTATTTTATTGGGATATTTTTTATATAATTATAATAATTGAAAAATTAAGATATATTTTTGATAAACTCAAATCTTAATTTAAAAATCAAATTTTTAATTATTCATAAACACATTGATTTTCACTTAATTTGAATGTTGAATATAAAATATAAAAATTGCTTTAATTATTTCATTCAATATTATTATAGACCTACTGGCCTGGGATCACTAGTAGATACCAAAAAAACGTTAAAAAACGAGAATACAGTGCTCAAAAGGCGATTTCATGAAGAATTGACAGTTTTTGTTTTAAGGGTAGTTTTCAGGTACTCGTGAGGGTGTGTTAGAGGTGTCAACACCATGTCTGATACATAAATTTCTTCGTTGGATAATTCTCAACAGGCCCCATACTTTCCCATCACATTTTTTCAAACCCTCGAAAATTATTCCAAAAACTCAAAAAAATGATTTTTCCCCATGCATTTTACATGGAAAACTTTAACTCGAAACCTGCACCTGTATAAAATCGAAAAAATAAAAACTAGGGAATTTCTTTTTCCGATTTGGAATGAAATTGTGGGGATCGCTGCCCTCTAAAGAAGAAAAGCGTTTTTGAGCCACCCTAGTGCTAACTGCTTTTGGACATTATAGCTAATAATTAGAAGTCACT
>NC_046661.1:129980989-129986023 GCF_010883055.1 Belonocnema kinseyi
TGAAATTGTGGGGATCGCTGCCCTCTAAAGAAGAAAAGCGTTTTTGAGCCACCCTAGTGCTAACTGCTTTTGGACATTATAGCTAATAATTAGAAGTCACTTGTATTAAGGTGAAATCTTATAGACAATTCGTTTTGTTATACTGTAAACCGTAAGACTTCATGTATCTGGGAAAAATTAAATGCACTATCTATTATATTAAAAACATATAATGCCAATGTAATCAGAAAAAAATTTTTTCGTCATTATTCGCTTGTAATTATTTTATAAATTTATCTGCGAAATAATCACAAATCTTGACTTATTTACAGAATCTAGACCAAGTGGTCCTGCAGAAAATAATGATAATGATAACAATAAAAGGCCAAATAATGCAAGCCCTCGTCAACCTCAACGCCAAACATTCGCCGGAAATATTATCGACACTAGTCGTATGACGACACGTGCTCCTCGAGTAGCTTATACTGTAGATTCAAGAAATCGCCTTCATAAACATTTCGAATATAGGTCTGCTGGAGGATCTATAAATATTGACATTTGTCAAACTTCGCAACCTAGAAGACCAACTCAACGTGCACAAGCTCAACCACCAATGCAACTATCCCAACCACCGGTGCAACAACGCGAACAACTCGTGCAACAAGGCGAACAACCGGTGCAAGAAGGCGAACAATCGGTGCAACAAGGCCAAACATCTGAGCAACAAGGCCAATCACGATCGCCAGGAAGTCCATCAGGCCATCAAGATAAAAAAATTAAAATTTAATAACGTAAAATAAGATAAATATGAGAATTATATGTAATATTTCTCAATAAAAAATCAAAATCAAATAGTTTACCCTAATGCTAGTTATCAGTCATTTATTGAATATATCAGTCAATTATTTTTAAATTTGCATCAAACCTTTTGGATTTAATAAAACATAATGAAGTAATAGCTACAGGACCTATATCACAGAGGATCACGTGACCTTACAACTAGTGGAGGGTTAAAGGTCTAATGAAACTATAGACCTGGGGAAGTTGAACTAGAAGGCGGGATATAAACACGGAAAAAAATGTCTAGTGGGGTTAACAAGGATTCTGGTTAGCCGTACTAGACAGTCTAGTAAAATACGAATCAACACGCTGTCTAGTTAAACGCGCCAGACAGTCGAGTTAAAATCTGTATAGTTAAAATTACAAGACATGAGATATAGGTTACCAGACATCTAGTACGGTCAACATTTCCATGGCTAGTAGATCTAACATGCTGTCTAGTAAAATCAAACAAACGTTGAGTTACATGACAGTTTCTAGGGAATTTCACTAGTTTTTTTTGTAATATTTACCAGATATATAGGGTTCGAGTAGTTTTTTTGAGAAAAAAAGTATGTTTACAGGATCTTTGGCATAGGTTTGATAATGTGTGAAATACAATAAAAGTAAAGATCGTTTATTAAACACTGGTCAAAAGTATGATTTCATATTTCACGAAAAATTCTCACGGCCTGAAGCATCATCTTCAAAACAACATGGCGACGACACTGAAGAAAAACAAAGTTTACGTTCCTTGCAATATAGCCTTGTAGGAGAAAAGGTTCCACAAGTTCAGCAGATTCTCCACTGTGTCTTCACGGAAGTTACTTATTCTAATACGCGAAAATAGAAGCAAAAATGAAAACACGTCGCTTTTCGCAACTCTGAAAATTGTCAGAATAACGCGCGGTACACGGAAATGCAAGCGGCTGGAAGAAACTGGAGCTGACGACGCCAAATATTAGACGGGCAAGGTAGCAGCTAGAGGGAAGAATATTGATGGTAAAGGGTATAGGAAGGAGGAACGAAGGGAGTACAGGAGTGGTGGGGGGATATTGCTACTAGATATATCGTTATGGGAAATATTTGAAATAACACGATGGATCGGTAAAATCTACTAGACTGCTTACAAGATATTGAGTAGGAGTAACGAAACTTCTGTCTTAAATTTACTAGACGCGCGTAACTAGATTCATCTAGTTGGCTTAACTATACCTTGTTCTCCGTGAACTAGTAGAGATCCTTCCAGGGCGTAATAATAAAACCCAGTGGAATTTCGAGAACACAAGTTCTCATCATTCCAAGCCATGATGTGATCATCGTGTCAAATGGGGGTCGGACTTAATGACTGATACTTGGGCGTGATGTTCTTACTACTAAACTGTGTCGGTACAATCAGAGAAGTGCATGGAGCATGGATTTATTATTAGTCATAATTTATACAGTTTCATGACTATTGGAACAACAAGCGAGGTATCGCTATTCACAACACCATCTGTAAACCAAATCTCGATTATGCGCCCTTAAATTTGTCTTTAGAAGAGGCTTTGAATACTAGGGCATAAAAAATAGATAAATTAGAAAAGAAATGGAAACAGAACACCATCCATAGCAAGCAACCTAAAACATCAGATCATTATGAAGTGGATAGTGAAATATCCAATATTTGACTGAAAAGGGGCGTCCCGTTTCCATAAGCATGAGGATTCGTCGTTTCTTTTCAGGTCAGGATTTTCAGTACCAAAAATTATCCCCAACAGATGTTACTTTCAGACGTGGTTGAACGGTGCCGAATATGTGGAGATACTATTGAATCCATTAGACACATTATTGATGGTCGTTGCGTAATGGGTGAGAGAGAATACACTCTTTTAAAATATGGCTGACTTTTTGTAGATAAATTCCAGTGTTTGTTTTAGAAAACCAGGAAGAGGGGATCTCATAATCGAAGTTGCTTGTCTATTTCACAAAAATTTGCAGGCAACATATACAACTAAGATCCATAAGTATAACAAGCTAAGGTACGAAGTAAAGATAATATGAAGGAATGTGGAACTTGCATCCATTCATCCTATTGGGATTTCGATTGAAGGCAACGTGTACGAAAGGTAAACTGAACATCTTGCCGCATTGTAAGAATTTCCTAGACCATCAGGAAGCAGTCGAATAAATATCTGGTAACTAAGAAAGAATACTGAGGCAACGAATGTCACCTACAAGACTCGCGGTCGCTGTGTAAGGACAGCAGCAGGAATATATGAACTCCAAACTTCTAATTTTGTATTTACTACAAGTGCGTTACAAAATATTACAAACATCGTAGTAAATTCATTTCTAAGATCTTAATTTCATCATAAACTTTGATTTTAGAGCCCGTACTTCAGGTTATTTTTTAAGTAATTTTACCAAGGTTGTGGTGGTTTAGATCCCGCCTTAATCTGCAGGTCCCCTCAGAATGCAGTTGGCTGTGACTCAGTTCGTAGATGGTGGGCTTGAAAACAGGCTCAATAATAAGTTTATTTTTTACTTTTCTAATTTTGTGTACAGTATAACCCAGGTAAGAAAATGTTAGGAAGGAAGTGATCTAGGAAAACATCCGGTAAATTATCATAAATTATAGGGAAAGTATTGTTAAACTCTATCTGAGGAGTATAGTGGCAGTATGACTGAGGTATAGATAAAGTATAGCTGATCTACAGTCAAAGTATGGCCGGTTTTGGCCTAATTTATTTTTGGACCAAAAAATCTGAAAAATCATGGTAGTATCTTATAAGTATCCCGAGTCGATTGCACGCTAAACGGACTACCCTCCACCCTCCACCCCCCAGCCACCCCCAGCCACCCCTACAAATATAGGAAACATCAAAAACCAACCAACTGTATTTTCGAGAGATTTGACACTCTTAAACATGTATTCTGAGGTTAGCTCGGGTTTACTATGGTTTTCGGGGTCGCCGAATACAAATCAGATGTCCTTTGACTTTTATCGCGTCAGGTTCAAGGTCATTGGAAAGTCAAATCGAGAGAAAACGGTAAAAAAATCCAAAAAATACGTTATAGGTTTTTGGAATCGCTAATTACGAATCTGGCACCCGTTGAACTCTATCGCTTCAGGTTCAAGGTCATTTGAAGGTCATTTGAAGGTTAAATCGAGAAAAAACGGTAAAATTTTTTTAAAAAAATATGTTATAGGTTTTTGAGGTCGCTGATTACGAACCTGGTGTCCGCTGACCTTTAGCGCGTCAGGTTCAAGGTCATAGGAAGGTCAAATCGAGAGAAAACGCTGAAAAAATATGTTATCGATTTGACTTTCAAATGACCTTGAACCTGACGCGATAAAGGTCAGCGGACACCAGGTTCATAATCAGCGACCCCAAAAACCTATAACATATTTTTTGTTTAATTTTTTTCCGTTTTTTCTCTATTTGACCTTCAAATGACCTTCAAATGACCTTGAACCTGAAGCGATAGAGTTCAACGGATGCCACATTCGTAATTAGCGACTCCAAAAACCTATAACCTCTTTTTTTGGATTTTTTACCGTTTTCTCTCGATTTGACCTTCCAATGACCTTGAACCTGACGCGATAAAAGTCAAAGAACGCCATATTTGTATTCAGCGACCCCGAAAACCATAGTAAACCCGAGCTAACCTCAGAATACATGTTTAAGAGTGTCAAATCTCTCGAAAATACAGTTGGTGGGTAGTGGTGTTTCCTATATTTGTAAGGGGGTGCGGGTGGCTGGGGGGTGGAGGGTAGTCCGTTTAGCGTGCAATCTACTCGGGATATTTACAAGATACTACCATGATTTTTTCAGATTTTTTGGTCCAAAAATAAATTAGGCCAAAAACCGGCCTTACCGACCCTCCCCCTTTCCTGTAACTTTTAAAATAAGTAATAATGAGGTGAGTAAAATGTTATTCATAAAATAAAGTGTCTGTTTATTATCTATTATTAAAACTAAGGACATTTAAAGTTTGCGTAATATATCGTATACTGTAAGAGGCTTTAGTTTTCTGGAAAACTAAACATAAAAATAAACGAGAGTATCCTAAAATAGTTAGTTGCATTACTATCAACTGCAGAGTTTTGGAAGAGCACAAAGTAAATAATATAATCTTCACACATGGTACAAGATGTGCATTATTATTTTAGGTTGGAATTCTGTAGGCTCGCATAAGACATTTTTAACGAGATCATTCCAATGATTATAAATTCTATCATAATACTAAGTT
>NC_046661.1:129986123-129987895 GCF_010883055.1 Belonocnema kinseyi
AGATGTGCATTATTATTTTAGGTTGGAATTCTGTAGGCTCGCATAAGACATTTTTAACGAGATCATTCCAATGATTATAAATTCTATCATAATACTAAGTTCATACTCTTCTTATGTAGTCTTTAATATGTTCAAGGCGTAGACATAAGTTTATATGCATATCATGTATCATAATACACCTATTAAAGTTTCTTTAAAGCCTTAAGAATGTATTGTAAGTTATTTATAATTTTATATAATTATTATCACCGGTGAAGCTCCACGCAGGACTTGCGTAAATGCTGAGCTAATTATCGTTTTATAGACAGTTACTTTGCTACCAACATTCAAGCTTGAAATTCAATTGATTAGAGGATATAATGGAAAATGCATATATGTGCACTTTATAAACAGCATTTTATAATCTATTAGTAATGGTACATAACTGTTCTATACGCTCCTATAATGAGTAGTTCAGGTTCTAGAAATAAAAAAAACATGCCAAATAAGAGCCCTAATGGGCTAGGAGAGAGTGGGGTACGGTTTATATGCGGATTATAGTGAGAATTACAAATAAAGGCCGTATTTATTGATTCTCATATTAATTTTTCATATAAAATAGCTTTCTATGTCCAAAAAAAATTTGATTTAACGCCGTTTCTGTTTTGAAATACGCTTTAGAAGACTAATTATGAATAAACAGTTTTGGCGGGAAATGATAAAAATGCCTTTGAAAGAAATGAAGCACTTACAGCATATTTTGAAATAATTAAACCATGAAAAATTTACTTATCAATAGGTGGAGTATTTCATTAAACTTTTGGTATCATAATTTGTTTCTATTAATGTTTAAAGTACATTGAAATTAATGAAATCTTGCGCCGTCACATGTTGGGTATGATGTCGCGCCTCGGCGGGCCCATTCATTTCAGTAGAGAGTAAGAAGCCACATACTTTACTTTTATTATTAAGAAAAAATATATTTAACGTTGAAAATGTTTAGAGTCATTTTGGCTATCACATTGCACTTTCCAAAATTATTATATTACATTGTTTTTATTTTAAAATGTGTGTATTCTTTAAATAAATGGCAGTAATATGACGGTCACCATACCTCAGAGTATGGCGTATTCTGAATGAAATTCTAAATCCATTAATTAATTAAATATAAAATAATTAAAATAATTAAATAATAATTAAAATATTAAATAATTAAAATCAGATCATATAATGATCTGATTCGGGATCATGTATATGAAGTCAAGCCAAGATGGCTGACGTTCTTACAGTACTTTAGCTCATATTCAAGCTTTTCATGGTTTCTGATCGTGCGGTGTACTTTAAAAGTTGAAAAAATAACGAAATCTGATATTAGAAAATATCACCTATTAAGTGTTGTTGTCACTTGCGTGCGGTTAGATACCATTTTTAGGTTATGTCGTTATCACACCGGCGCCAATAATTGGCGGCCATTTTATTTAGTCTGAGAAATGAACCAGAAAATGAGATCAAATTGATCCGAATGGAAAATTATTATGATCTCCAGAATTAAATGATCGCTGGAGCAAAATGCTCTGCAACAAAATTGATCCTTTTTTTTACTGTGAAGAGGATTTTAAAATGATTTAATAATTTTCCTATATAGGATATATAAGTCTGTATGTGTATGTGTAGGGGAAACTAAATAAGATTCCCTCTTCAGTTAAGAAACAGAAAATCATTACTAGAATCTGGGCCAAGCAGGAAAAGTAAAGGTATTAGTTTCTTGGTGTTGGTGTCATCTGACTTACATA
>NC_046661.1:129987995-129991669 GCF_010883055.1 Belonocnema kinseyi
CCCTCTTCAGTTAAGAAACAGAAAATCATTACTAGAATCTGGGCCAAGCAGGAAAAGTAAAGGTATTAGTTTCTTGGTGTTGGTGTCATCTGACTTACATAATTGGTACCTTGAAATAATTACGATTTAGACAAATTAGAAATTTATTCGTCAGATAAAGAAGTAAATTGTACGATTCTCTAAATATGTTCTCTTAAATAATACTCGTGTTCTAATTACTTAATCTCTGTTTAACCTCCTCCTCTCGCCTTGAAAACGTGATAGATAACACCAATTATCATAACCTGGTTCTTATTTTTATTATATAAATTGTCAGGAAACAAATATGAAAATTTTTCATACCAGTACGATTTAATTCAGGGGAGAATTTAGTGTTTCTAAATTCTCCCCCCCCCCCCTTAGATCCGCCACTATTTAATTGTATCTGAAGAGTATTTTTATATTCAATAGTTATATTTCATCAATAAATTTAAACTTGATTTTAAACATCCCGGCGTCTAAAAGAGTCCCTTATTATTAATCTAGATAATGTCGATTGAAATAGCATTATAAAATGTTAGTTATAATGTTACTGCTTTTACTAACAATTTTAAATCAGATATTCGAATAATAATCTTAATAGATACCCACGAGGAAAAGTTGTACGTAGTGGAAAATATGATGTACAATTTTTATTTTTTCTGTCCAAAACAATTATAAAATATAAAAAATTTTCGCCTGGGTGGAAAATAAAAGCGGTTTACATACTTGAGGAGGTGCTAGCACATCCTCCACTCAGTGCCGCCACCTATAAAAACTCAGTAATTATTATAATAAGATGAACGATTAGAGGAGATTTTTTTCTTTTTTTTTCCCCAATGACAAAAACACTATCCGTAAGTCAAACATACCTACCCCTGGTGATCCAAAATGTTATTAAAGTGTAAAAACAAGCCTAAATAATATAAATATGATTCGAAACTTTAAATTTATTAATTTAAACTTGAAAGTTTACCCCTTTTGAACGTTTCCTTTAAAAATACTTCTTTAAATATCCCCTTAAAAAACTACCCCTAAGTCATATCTATCTACCCCTCATGATAAAAAATGTTCGAAAAGTGTAAAAACAATTTTAAGCAAAGAAAATATGATTCGCAACATAAAACTAATTCCCTAACGCTTGAAAATTTATCCGTTTTATAATATCCCCGAAAACTACCCTTTCATATGAATGTACCTATACTAGCGAAACTTAAATATACTTGCATAAAACGTATCATAAAAAATAATATTTAGAACACACTTTTAGGGGAGATTTTTTGCTCCTTTTTCTTTCCGACAACATATAATATGTAAATCAAAACACTACTACTACTACTACTACTACTAAGATGATTCAGACTTTTGCTGAAAACTGATTTTTTTCTCCTCGAAAATAAAGTAGCTAATCTTTTTACTACTCTAATGTTAGTTTTCTGATTTTATGTTGCTCAAAATTAAACTACTGTATTTGTTTTCTATTTGAATTTAAATTTCTAGATTAACCTGATGCTCAAATTAAAGATTCCGGATTTTTTGCAACTTGAATTTGGAGTACTGGATTTTTTGCTATTCAAATTTGATTTCGTATATTCATCTCATACACGAATAAGAGTTTCCTAATTTTTTTTTCCTTCTCGAAAATAAGGTATCGGATCTTATTCATGGTGCTCGAGTAATAGATTTCCGATTCATTTTCCGCTTGAAATTAAAGTACTGATTTTAAGTTATTCTGCTACACGCATAACAGATTCCTAATTTTTTTTCTCCTCGAAAATAAAGTAGCTAATCTTTTTACTACTCTAATGTTAGTTTTCTGATTTTATGTTGCTCAAAATTAAACTACTGTATTTTTTTTCTACTTGAATGTAAATTTCTAGATTATTCTGATGCTCAAATTAAAGATTCCGGATTTTTTGCAACTTGAATTTGGAGTACTGGATTTTTTGCTATTCAAATTTGATGTCGTATATTCATCTCATACACGAATAAGAGTTTCCTAATTTTTTTTTACTTCTCGAAAATAAGGTATCGGATCTTATACATGGTGCTCGAGTAATAGATTTCCGATTCATTTTCCCCTTGAAATTAAAGTACTGATTTTAAGTTATTCTGCTACACGCATAACAGATTCCTAATTTTTTTTTTCTTCGAAAATAAAGTTTCGAATTTTTTTGGTGCCAATATCAAGTTCTAAATTATTCTGCTACATGAAAAATAGATTGCTGATTTTTTGATGCTTAAAATTGAAATACTATATTTTTTGCTACTTCAATTCGAAATTGTAGCTTCTTCTGATACTCGAAATATAGATTCATTTTTCTATTCGAATTCAAAAGTCTAATTTATCCTGCAACACGAATAATAGATTGCTGATTTTTTGGACCCTTGAAAGTAAATTAATTATTGTTTTTGCTACTTAAATATTAGATTCTCGATTTTTTTGATGCTTACTATTTAATTAATAAATTTAGATATGCTTATAGTTATTTACGAGTCAGCAAAATTCATTGCGAAATTCACTGACTTTGTAGACTGTATACACTAAGGTGGTCCAAAAACCCGACTTGCGAATAGAGGGACAGCCACTTTCCCATTTTGTGAGGTTGCTGGAAAAAAAATTCCCGCTAAGTTTGAGCCAAATCGGTTAATATTAAGACGTGCCGCAAAGGCCCTGAAAATGCCATAAGATTAACATGGAGAAATTTTGATTTTCGGAAAAATGCGATTCAGGTTTCTGGATTTAAACTTAGCTTCCGGGAGATATTGAGAATTTGTTGGAGTGTCTCTAATGAATCATTTCCATTTAATTACTTTAAATTTTGATGCCCCCCAACCCCTCTTATGGAGCCCCAAAGATGCCCCAAAAATCTGAAATTGACACTTTTGCCCAAAATTGACACATAAATGCCCTGTTTTTCCCTTTTTTGCCATCAATAATTTTTTTCGTCAAGTGAAATGTTTTGAAGTATTTGTCAACTAATTAAAAATTGTTTAAACACTTTATTTTTGTTTATATAATTTTTTTTTGCACTCACTCATTAAAAGCTAGATTTTTTATTTTTAAGTGTACAATTGGTCATTTTCAGAAATAATTATCTTTGTTTAAAGCATTTAGTATTTGTTTAAACAATTTATTATTATTTAATTGTAACTTTTTTTTAAAAAGAGGTTTAATTGGAAATTGTGATTAAAAAATCTTTTTTTTTCTCAATTTAATCAAGTATATCGCTTATTGTTCAATATTCAAACTTTAAACAAATGCTTTAAATGACTAATATTTGTTCATAAAATGTTTTACATTGGTCATGAAAAGTTTATTTTTTCAGTAAGACTTCATTTTATAAAAATTGCATTAAATTTTGTCGTTTTGAAATTATTTTTATAATTTTTTTCTTCAAATCACCTTCGTAGACACACTCGTTTTTGCTCTGAAAGCTCAAAGCAAGTTTTTGTTTTGTTTATATTGATCCCGCAAATTAGCTGTTAGTATTCTGAAAGGAATAAAAAATCTTTCTATTTTTTGAACGTCACTGGAAATCGAAACAAAAAATTTTGCTTTTAACAATGAAAAATTTACCACGATAATTAAAAAAACAGAAATTTCAAATTAAAAACAAATACTAAATGCTTGAAACAAAGATCATTATTCCTAA
>NC_046661.1:129991769-129993248 GCF_010883055.1 Belonocnema kinseyi
AGACTTGATCGATTTGACCATTTTTTACATTCAAATTATGTTCGTACTTTCAAGTGGAAAGCATTTCTTAAAATTGATAAATAACAAAAAATTTCAGTTCAGTCTTCACGAATGCTGAATTTTTAATAATGACTAAAAATAATTTCAGATGTTATGATTAACTTTATTCGATTTATAGTTTATCAAAATATAGAGCATCTGTCTTTGAACGGCGGTCAATGTAGTTTCTGTATAATTTATAACACAAAATGACTTTCTTGGAGATTATGTTTTCAAATACAATTTCTTAAGACACTTACATTTGTTTTTTATAACAACCAAATAAGGGTATGTTTCTTTAGGCTGAACCTAGGAAATTTCAAGTTTGTCACGCAGTGCAAATTTTAAAGAAATTAACTTAATTATAGAAACTTTTCCTTGCTCACTTAAAAAATTCGCACTTGAAAAAGAATTTTTTCTCCATGGTCTAGCAGGGTTGAACTTTTACTTTTTTTTGCTCTAGAAGAGTTACTTATTTCAAGAGTGGGAAATGGAAGCTTCTAATGTGTCCCCTAATGGTTTACATTTTTCTTGCACCTTCTTCCCTATTCGTTTACACACTCCCCACACACTTACTTGGGGGTAGGAGGGGGACCTATAGTTTAAGGTGGGTTCCGAACCACCAAGAACAAAAGCTTTAAGTACTTAGAGAAACCTGTTTCTCTAGAGGTACCGGTCCTACGACACTCCGCAGATAAACAACTCCCTTGCTGAGCTTGTATTCACCGTATGGGCCGCCGAGACTCTTCTAGAGTGCATAAAACTCAATATACGTAGTTTTTTTTACTAAAAAATGCGGCTTTTCAGTTTTGGGTCAATGTCGGAATCAAAATTTATTCAGCTTTTTTGTGAACTTTTCTTTAATTTTGAAAAGTTAATCGTGCACGAATTTCGTGTTTTAATAATAAAAATATTAATCTTTAAAAATCATAAGAGCCGAAATTACTAGATCACAAGTTAATCGTTAGGACCAACTGACTCCACAACTAGGATTTTTTTATTCTCTATTTTCTTTGTTTTGGTGACAACAGAAATGTGATATTTTTTATAATTTTTTTTTGTATGTAAAAATGACGAATGGCTGTCTTTAAAGCAATTAGTATTTCAAGACAATTATAGTGGGTATCACTGAAAATAATTTCACCCTAATTTAATTCAGAATAATATCCTTAAAAGTGAAAGAAACCACATTATAGAGGTAAATTTTAAACTTCAAATGTACTATTAGCACACATTTAACTGTATCAAGTTTATTTTTAATCATTCGAGGACACAAAAATCTCAATTGTGTGAAAAAACATGATATATTTTCAACCCCCTGAAGAGGGTGATTTTTACGTTTAAGTGTTGTATTCTAAATAAAATTAGGATAAAATTACTTTCAATGATAATGAATGGAAACGTTGAATAAAATAACGCATTTGCGTAACATTTTTCACT
>NC_046661.1:129993348-129995167 GCF_010883055.1 Belonocnema kinseyi
TTGCTTTTAACAATGAAAAATTTACCACGATAATTAAAAAAACAGAAATTTCAAATTAAAAACAAATACTAAATGCTTGAAACAAAGATCATTATTCCTAAAAATGTCCAATTGTCCAATCAACCATAAGAATCTACCCTTCAATGAGTGAGTGCAAAAAAAATTATTTAAACAAAAATAAAGTGTTTAAACAATTGTTAATTAGTTAACAAATGCTGCAAAACATTCCACTTAACGAAAAAAATGATTTATGGCAAAAAAGGGAAAAACAGGGCATTTATGTGTCAATTTTGGGAAAAAATGTCAATTTCAAATTTTTGGGGCATTTTTGGGGCTCCATAAGGGGGGCATCGAAATTTAAAGTAATTTAATGGAAAAAATTCATTAGAGACTCCCCAACAAATTCTTAATATCTCCCGCAAGCTAAGTTTAAATCCAGAAACCTGAATCGCATTTTTCCGAAAATCAAAATTTCTCCATGTTAATCTTATGGTATTTTCAGGGCCTTTGCGGCACGTCTTAATATTAACCGATTTGGCTCATACTTCGAGGGAATTTTTTTCCGGCAGCCTCACAAAATGGGGTGGTGGCATGCCCTCTAATCAAAAAAAAATTCAATAAGTATGATTTTGGACCATCCTAATATACACTGTTTTGTATTAAATCAAAAGGGACAAAAGATGTTGGTTTTTAGAGGAAATTAACCGATACGTATTTTTGCGCTTTGGGACAAACATTATTTTGCAAAAAAAAGAAAAAATATGACTTATTCCATTTTTCGTTTTGCCTTGGGGCGACGCTGAGTCATCGGACCTCACAAAAGATTATTCAAAAACACTTTCGGGTACCCCGGCCACGTACTGTGATGTCTTAAAAAAAATTCAATGACTAAGAATTATATCTGTCTTTAGTGAGCCGCTTTACAGTGTTCTTTGAAAACTTATTTCTATTATCATATTCTAACTTTAGATTAAATTTTCTTTCGAGCTAATGACCAATATGAGGCTATATTTTTAACACACAACAATTGTGGTCCAAGAATGTATTTTTTTTTTAATATTCATGCAAATCGCCCCCAAATTTGTCCGAATCCTTAAAAAAATCGAAAGTGAAAAACTGGAACAATCTCTTTCTTTTCTATGAATATATTTTTCTGAAATAAAACAGATATTTTAAATATTCTTCAAATTTTCTATATGGATCATATTAAGTGTAAATTTTTTCTCAAGTAGTTAATAATAATATTATTATTTATTATTTGTTCATAACTAATAAATCATAGAAAAGCTTAAAATTTCAGAAAAACATGCAACTTTCTAATAAAGCATTTCTTTAAGAGAAATAGTACAGTGTTTAAACAATTATTTTTGTTCGCTTTCATTAATTATTATCTTACTAATTAAGAATAAGACAAAAAGTTAACAATTATTTGAAAAACAGCAAATATCTAGGATTACTGTAGGAGAAGTAGTTATACAAAATAATCATTTGTATACAATTTTTTTAAATAATAATTATGGGGTTGATATTTAATGAGTAATTTTTTATTCATTGTATATTGCTAATTACGAAGAGAAATCTTGAGTGAAAAAACGGATTTTTTTTAACTCGAATAATTTTTCTCTTGCGACGCAATAATTTATGAATGCATTATCTCGAAGGAGGTAAAGTAGACTGTTTACAATCTCCACAACATTGCGCTCTCATTGTTTCAATAAAGTGAAAAATGTTACGCAAATGCGTTATTTTATTCAACGTTTCCATTCATTATCATTGAAAGTAATTTTATCCTAATTTTATTTAGAATACAACACTTAAA
>NC_046661.1:129995267-129996341 GCF_010883055.1 Belonocnema kinseyi
TCAGCCTTGGAGGAGATTATGTTGAGAAATAAAAAAAAAATTCTTAAAAACGTTGTTTTTCTTGGTCAGGCCGGAAACTTATCAATCCACCCTCGTACATGTGCGATAACTGGCAATCGCTCGAAGAAAGATACTCGCGTTTTTTCTCCTGGTCGCGATCCGCACAAGCAAACCTGGATATTAACGTATTTAAAATATGAAAAATGAATGACAAAACAATAAAGTAAAAGTAAATCCAATTAATTGTTAGTGTTTATTCAGGAACATTACATATATTTTTCATATATAATGTTTTCAGTTAAAATATTTATAGAACATTTTTTTCTTAATATCATATTGATTTGTTTGTGTGATCCTGATATTTGATATACTGTGCCGGATGGACTTACCGTCTTACGTATTTCGCCTTGTTCCTCGGGTCGCTGGCCTTGTTGCGCAGGTGTTTGGCTTTGTTGCGTAGATATTTGTCTTTGCTGCACAGATGATTGGGTTTGTTGAGCATGCGTTTGACTTTGTTGCACAGGTGATTGGGTTTGTTGTACATGCGTTTGGCTTTGTTGCATACGTGTTTGGTCCTGTTGAATCAATGAGTGGTCTTGATGCGCCGGTTGATGACCTTGTTGCACAGATGTTCGGACTTGTTCCATAGGTGGTTGGACTTGGTGCACCTGCCGTTGAACTTGTTGCGCCGATGGTTGCTATTGTTGAACATGAACCGCGTTGCTTGATGATGGTAACTGTCTCATTTTAATATTCATGGAAGATCCTCCTTGTCTTAATTTTACACGTTTGTTAAGACTACGATCTGAATTCATGGTAAAGTGTATTCGCTGAGATGAAGTTGCCGGGATATTGTCAAGAGATACGGGAAATATCGGACCTCGAGATGGACGAGAATTCGCATTAGTCGGCGCTTGGTTGTTATTATTATTATTATTTTCTGAAGAGCCGCTTGGTCTTGATTTTGTAAACAATGTAAATTTGTGACGCTTTAGTATATATGTAAATAATAATAAATATTACATATCTCAAAGCAAATTTTGATAAAAATCCTTATTACATTGATAGTGTGGT